>NC_135558.1:1337500-1422500 GCF_964340395.1 Glandiceps talaboti | reverse complement strand
TTAGATGTAGTGGACATGTATTATAATTTCATACAGAGGACTATTACGTTGTCATGGTAACCTCCATGAGTGCTGCCTTCATAGAGATTATATATTGAACTGACTATACTCGCTATAGGCAGAACTCCATGATGCATGATTACCCATGTGAGGTAACCAACGTATTTACATGATTGCTTGCAAGGGTTCTCTGTGGGCATACGTTCATGAAAAATGTGTAGGAGTTAACACCACCCGCAAAAATGCAAATATCCCGAGCGCAGTACCAACACTGACACTCACACATCAAATGATTATGTTATTATTACACGTTATTTTTACCAATTAGCGACAGCAAACATTGTAAAGGTGTAACCATGATGTAAGGTACATGGAATACTCATGTACTTATTTGCATATAACTATAGTTACTGTAATGTTTTCAGTATTGCATCAGTGTCAAATACTTATAGTAAGCATGCATACCAGCTCAAGTAATCACTGTATAGAATAATTATGTAACAAATATACTTACTTGCATTAGCAGTAACCCAACTATAAACCCACACCCTTGGCAGTAACCAACTTCTTTATCATGTAGTGAATAGGCCTGTAATAAAAACATAGAAAAAATCAGTACAATAAGACTACTTCATTTTGGTAGATTTTCCACATATTGGCTAGACATCTAACATATTCATTTCCACTCTAACTTTACACAATTTTAATAAACAGAAGAATAATAAAATTGATAGATTCCTGTTATCAAAATAATCAAAATTACTTGATGAAAGTTCAAACCAAATTGTGAGTGAGTTCCTAGTTTTTAATACATGCTTAACATACAAAATTTCATGTCATCCTAGAATAATTGACATATTAGGTACCTATACTTCCACACAATGAAATGAATCTTTCACTGTTCTAAAACCAAACACTGTGCTACTAACCATCATAATCTTTCACTGTTCTCAAACCAAACACTGTGCTACTAACCATCATAATCTTTTACTGTTCTCAAACCAAACACTGTGCTACTAACCTTCATCACATTAAATAAAACTTCTTGTCCTGGTCCATCTTTTTCTTTAAAGAATTCATGTTCAGGATAAGTCCTAGCAATATCTCGTTTGATTGCCTTTTCACAGGGTGAGTTCATTTTCATATATTCTACATATTGGTCTTTGAGTGGTGATTCATGGGCACCACAAAGAAGTTGCCATACTATGCCACGGAAATGATGGGGTATACCTCGTCTAACCATGTCCTGAGTGGAATCAAAACATAGTTAGAAACGAATGCTTCTGTTCCATAGTGTGCATGTGTCTATCCGTGAATAGTTTCATCAGGTTGGACAATATCTTAAAGTGTACATGCAAAGGTACATACTTTTTTTCGTAATTATGTTTATTTTTCCATAAAAATAAAGGAAATCGGGTTTGTAATAGTACAATATAATTCTAACACGAGAAATTGCGCGAAAAATGAGGCACTCTTGGCTCAGCCACAGAGCACCTTCAGGTAAGTACCTCTCATTTGCATATGGATAGGACAGGATTTGGAACTTTATGACGTCACTTCGGGAACACAAACGCATTCGTCAATGTATCTTTACATGCAAAGCCATTATGGTCGAACCAGAAGGTCAACTTCAAAACCCGTTTTCGACAGAACCCGACGTTGAATATTGATCAGATTCCTCAAGCGTAGAGCAATACACTCCAGCATTAACATCTGATGGTGTGATTTAGCCAAATTCATTCGAACCGACCGCTAGCAGTAACGATAGTTCCTCTGCCAGTGAATGAGTATGTCCTAGTGAAGCCGTGTTGTTTACATAAAGTGGATGCTGTTATCAGCGTCCTTTGTTGACATAACTATTCAATGGGTGGAAAACAGCTCCTGCAGACAATGTAATCGAAACGAAAATTATGTAATATTTCCATACCCATCAAACATACAGAGAATGAGAATGGCTTCAAGAGTTCCCCATAATATTCTCTCAAGTTGTTCAAATGTAGCGTGTTGTAACAGTACATTCAATCTATGACCATTCAAAATCTTCGCGAAAGTAGACCCACAAATTCGTTAGAGCAGAACGTTTTGTTGGATAACCGTCCCTCTTGAAAGCTATGTGTACACGTACTTTATTTCATTTTTTACTGCGTTCATTACCATCCACACAGTGACATGAAGTGGTTTCATCTTCTTTCAAAGCACGGCCCATGTTCACTGAAGCCGGCCGTACTGTGGTGTATTGTCTCCGACCATTTTTGTTTGAGTTTTTTATGGATAGACATGTCTTACGTTGTGGAAGTTATTTGACCTGGGAGCGTGAAGCTTAGTGCTGACTGTACTTTGCTGTGTCCATCCACTTTTGACATGTGATTGGCATGACACAGTAATTGTTCATGTAGACAAAACAATGGAAACAAAAATAGCAACATTATAATGAGCGTTGCGTCTTTTTACTTTGATATGATTCCGACGATGTATGTGATGTATCACAATGAAAACGATCGACTCCCAGCAACATGGAAATCAAAACATACAATCGGACTACGCATTGTTTAAAAACAAATGCTATCGTAATGAAAATATTTTATGAAGCTAACTTGCTTTCTTGAAAACATCATTTCAAATTATTTTATTTGTCTTCCTTTTTTCGCTTTGATCATGGCTACACCGGTGGCGTGGAGAACCCCGGCCCCGGTAACATTTACCGACTTTCACTGTATGGCGTCACTGTCCAGTTTTTACGTGATTTCAACTGCCTTCACCCATTATTACCTACTCAGTTATATAACTCGGAAATGTGTGTAGGGTGATGTTTCACTGCGGGTGCTGCCGACAAAAACACCAAGGAACCATTGTTGTCGGAAGACTAAACTGGTACACCACAATATGTACAGTTACAGATAATACTATATGGCAAGCGTAATTAGTAATTCATAAGTAAACATTACACAAAGGCTTAGAAGGCTTTTGTAACACGTGGGACCTCGGCACCTTTCGTGAGCTGGTTGCGGTGCCGAAGTTAGTCGAAGCACAGGGGATTAAGGGGGCAAGTATTTTTGCGACTTTCTTGCCAATGCGCGCAATATTTAGAGGTATGAATGCAATTTCATTTATTTTTATGGCAAAATAAACATAATTACGAAAAAAAGTATGTACCTTTGCATGTACACTTTAAGAAAAATAGTTATTTCACAACCAAGGTAATTTTACATACCAGAGAACCGATACCACTACGAGGCAAACAGTTCTGAAGATGGCTGCCGATGGTAGTCGAAACTTCAACGTTCTCTGGTATGTAAAATTACCTTGGTTGTGAAATATAACTATTTTTCTCATGTGCATGTGTCTGTTTGTCTGTCTTCATTTCTTTGTCTGTGTTTGTGTCTGGAAATTTGTCTACATGTGTCTGTGTCAGCCTGTTTGTCATTTTGTAAGTATGTATGTATGTATGTATGTATGTATGTATGTATGTATGTATGTATGTATGTATGTATGTATGTATGTATGTATGTATGTATGTATGTATGTATGTATGTATGTATGTATGTATGTATGTATGTATGTATGTATGTATGTATGTATGTATGTATGTATGTATGGTATGTATGTATGTATGTATGTATGTATGTATGTATGTATGTATGTATGTATGTATGTATGTATGTATGTATGTATGTATGTATGTATGTATGTATGTATGTATGTATGTATGTATGTATGTATGTATGTATGTATGTATGTACGTACGTACGTACGTACGTACGTACGTATGTATGTGTGTGTGTGTGTGTGGTGTGTATGTATGTATGTATGTATGTATGTATGTGTGTGTGTGTGTGTGGTGTGTATGTATGTATGTATGTATGTATGTATGTATGTATGTATGTATGTATGTATGTATGTATGTATGTATGTGTGTGTGTGTGTGTACGTAATGAACATGTATGTGTGCATGTGTATATGTATGTATATATGTATGTATATACATATACATAATGTATGTTTCTGTCTGTACATCAGACTGTCTGCTATAATCTAATAAATTCAATCAATGTAAGGTTGTAATAAATACCTTGACAAATTTGTTTTTCTTTTTATAGATGTCATCCCAGTCATTGACAATTCTTCCCCAGACAACCCATGAATCTTCCTGTAATTCTACATTACTACTGAGATGACTAGCTATAGAACCAGTAGACTTCAGACTAGAATCCGACCCTCTCCTTGACGATTCAGAAGCTGACAGAGATTTCAGTGATTTTGCATCTTGTTCTAGTAACCTACAAATTAATAACAAAACTGACATAAGTACAAGTATATGATTATTAAACATTCTAAGTATGTACTCTGAATAAATACATGTATATATATACATATATACATACATACATACATACATACATACATACATACATACATACATACATACATACATGCATACATACATACACATATATACATATATATATATACATACATACAGACAGACAAATAGACAGACACACACACACACATATACATACATACACACATACTCACACAAACACATATCATTACTACCGCTATATACAGTCAATAAATGTATAATTTACCATGTATTCAACATCTTATACTTTGATTAAACAAAATTCTAATGTTTATTTAAATTAAACATGTAGTTATTGTTATGAATGTACTTCACATCTAATGACACCAAAGAGGGTTTTTGGTGAAACATAACATGAAGGTGAAATATGACATGCATATAAACATTCTGCATTAGCAATGGCCCAGCTGTTTTATTAGATGTGCATTATAAAAATACAAGTTTTTTTTTTCAAATAAAACAGACACCAGTTGTATAATCCATTAGATATTGAGGTCATTAAAACACAAGTGGGCACTTGCTACTTAGTACTTGCTATTCTGAGATTGAAATCTGATAAAATGATTTATTAGCAATAAGTAGTTTTTCCTGATTAGCTTCATCCAAGTTTTTCACAATTTTATACAGTACATACACAACTAGTATTGCCCGGGGGGTCCTAATCAATTACGAACACCTATGCTACTAATAATGAAAATGTTTTCATAATATACATTCTATATGAAGATACACATAAATACAATTCTCACAATCTGAATGTATGTTTCTATTCAAATAAGTATTCTAGTACACTATTACTGCAGATACACTGTTACCATGGCAACTCAGTGTGATTTCTATTACAACAGACAAGTATTAGTGACTTCCTCAATTAAACTCTTTTTAGACATTAGTAAGAGTTGTTGAGTAGTTTTAGGTCATTGATCTGACCTTTTTATCTAAGTTCACCAGTCTGATCTCCGCATACAAATAATTGTCATTGTATATCATTACTTGGCTGATTCTATCTAGGGACATTTATATATGTTCTATTTTTCCTTGTTCATAGTATAATAATGTATAAAAAATGTTGTGTTGTTCATATTATATGTAACTTAGGTACACAAACTCTAAAAGTAATTCCCAAAATACAACATTGCGGTAATTACAAACCTCTAAAAGTAATTCCCAAAATACAATATTGTGGTAATTACACCCCAAAATACAATATTGTGGTAATTAGTGTATCGCAAATACTCCCAAAATACAACATTGTGGTAATTGCAAACCTCGAAAAGTAACTCCCAAAATACAACATTGTGGTAATTACAGAGAAAGATGATACTTGCTCAAAAGATTTAAGTTTGGGAATGTAGTAACTAGGGAAGGAATATAATAATTATTACATTAGTGGAAGTCATACAGAGAGATGTCTAATATTTGTAGGATTAGTGGAAGTAGATGTCTAATATCTGTAGAAGTTCTCACTACTGAAAATGCTTCAATATCTTAAATTGTTTAATCGGCTTTCTCTTAAATAGTAACTGAATTCTTTGTACAATAATGTATGTATGTTTACCGGTATATCATTAATTAAACCAGGTTTTTCCATGTCTTAACTAAAATGAAAAAATGTAATTCTCCATCTATTAATAAAATGTTTGCTTGAAGACAAGATAGTTACACGTCATACCTATTTTGTTCCTCTAACTTGGCTAACAGCTCTTCTTCTGTATCACCCGTGATAGCAATGGTTGCCATGGCAGCTGGGGCATTTTCTTTTGTTTCCTCCGTAGCCATCGGTTACATGTATCGCAAATACCATATCAAGATTCCATCTAGAGGAAGACAACATACAATATTTAACATGACATTTGATAATTGATACAGCAAAGTTTTCATTACTAGCCAAGTAGGAGTAGTAGGAGATATTTCTGCTACGATTTAAATCTTATGAATTTTATGTGATTATGTTGTGTAAACCATAAAATATAGGAGAGGTAAAACATATTACATATTTCCCTAAATATTTTCATAAATTCATTAAAAGTGTTGTATTTTAATACCTACATACCAATATCTCTTTAAATAATTTGAAAGTATTGAAATACGATTATTGTTTTTGAGCACAAAATTGATTCAAATATGTTTACTAGTATCTATATCAGAAAAATAACTCAGAGAGAGTCAGATCCTATCATGTTCAAAATATGTCAATTTCAAATAAGGGTATAAACCCACACTGTGTACAAAAGGGACAATTTCACAATATCACATTAAAGCGAACTTCATTTGTTTAGGGGGAGGGGTTCTGGCGTCAATGCGATTGTTGAACTTCATTTTTGTACTTCTAATCAAATTTTGATGGAAAACTTTCACTCCTTCAATGATAACATCTTCTGTATTTACTACTGAGAAAATTTACTTCTAATGTGAGATATGGTGCTGGATTTCTTGTAGTATTTTAATGTGTTTACAATCATGTTTTACATTACATCGATCATAGTGGTGTGACTGCTACAGGTTTCATCATAGTTTACATCATACATGTATATAAACATTTGATGTTGCACTTGTGAACGTTCATGTAGGGGGAGGGGGTTTTGACCTAAACAAACAATGTTCATTTGTTGAGCTTGTGTGATCCTCCCTAATACACAATAAAATCAGAAAGACTACATCCATACATACATGAAAGGAAACACATATATATGATTAAATCACATATCTTGTAAAGTGAAAATGTTTTCTCTAAATCTGAATGCCTTGTAATTTGTAAATACACAACCGCAAATTGTTCAAGGGTTTGTGGTTGACATCAATCATATACAGGAATTTTACCTATTAATTTACCTTACATCATAGCTATCTACAGACCAGACAAACTGAACTCTAAATTTAACTTGTGTTTGTGTGTGTGTCATCCATATACATATAGCTTATCAAATTCCAAGACTAACATCTAGAGTACATCAATTGCCTTTTAGTAACTAAATACCTTTTAAGATTAACAATTTGCTGGTGCACTCATCTGTGTTGCTCAGTAAAAATACATGTTGAATGTTTTGATGGTAATGCAACTAGCATACAGACTTGGCTATCACTACAGACAATGTAAACTTACTAAATGGAATTCGGAAAAGCCAGTATGTTGCGTCAGATACAACTATAGTCATGTTTCTGGGTTAGTCAAAAAAATAATAACTTGTGTGTTTCAGATAACATCGCCTAAAAAAATAGGGTAGGTCCAAAAATGTACGTTGAGATTATATTTTATCTTTATCAACATTGTTTAAATTACCGCTATTTTTACAGTTTTTGCCAAACTATTATACATTGGTTGAGTATATTTCTTGGTAAATGCAACGAACTTAAACACAAAGTGATAGGTTAAGTATGTTTCTAAGGTCAATTATAATGAAATATCACCACACCTTTTCAATGTAAATTCCCGGGAATAGTAAATAATTAACGTAGGGTCAAAAACAACACATCTTTTTACACTGTATCCTACCTATAAACAGTTATTTAATCATTTATGTACTAATATAACTAGGAGGTAAATTTTTTTCTAAAATCCAAATAATCATAGCGATACTTAATCCCAAATGTCAGATATAACAGCTTTGAGTACATTTGAACATTTTATATTTTGTGATATTTCATGATTTCATATCATTTATTATTGATCACCTAACTTTTTCATAAATTGTTTTCTGCCAAAGGTAACCAGTGTTTTGTTACGGGCAGTAAGTATGTAAAATCTATGAATTTTTCAGATTTTGTGTTTTTGTATTTTACCCTTGCTGTTCTTGCACACAATCGTACATTATGTACAATCATGTAATTACATGTAGATTGTAATATGCATTTGATGTATGTACATTTTACTGTGATTTTTTTCTGTCTTTCATACTTTCATATCTAAAAATCACAATGTATACGAACATATATTTTTGTCAAATTTCTTCCTCTTTATTATTCATGTTTTCTAAAATTCTTTACTGGATTTCTCATTATCATCATTGTTGTATAACCTATGAAAGTATAAGAAGATCACACAATGTTGAAACACAAGCTCAAGTTACACATAAAGAAATAGGGGAGTTATCTAAAACACATTGTCCAAGATTCTACATTAAATAGGGAATAGAAAACTAAGTCTGAGTTTCAGTTAAGACATCATATTTGTGTAATATCCAGATACTGTAAAAAAAAAACTGTTATGTATATCTTTTTATACTCCAATGAAAATCTTTTTAAATACAAAAAAAAAAGATGACACACTGACCCACAAGCTAATGAAAGTAAGCTTTCAAAATTTGGTTAAAACTATGAAAATGAAGTTCAGCAATCAAACTGACGCCAGACCCTTCCTCCTACGAACAAAGTTCGTTTTATATATTGAGATCATGTGACATTGTCCCTAAATGATCATTAGGAAACCATCCTAAGTAAATCCTACAAGATTTTAACACCTCTGTGCTAGGATTCTAGCCTTTGTAAATATTTACTACTCTCATATAAATAGGAAACCATAAATTGTAGAAGGTGTCCACCTTCTCTGTAATCATGCCACATCCATGATATATGTAAATTTACCAGATTTCCTTCTCTCTTATATACAAAGTAGGGTACAAGACTAGACCTTAGAAAAAACTTCATTATATCAAATAGGAGTTAACGTGATGTATTTATTTGAAAGCATTGAACACACTAAAAAATTTATTATTAAAATTACCAAATACATGAGAGAATTTGCTAGGAAAATACTGAATAATAAAAATGCCTAGTATGTTACCATAAACACAGACATATGATTGAATAAGCCCATATTATTATTATATTATGAATTAGAATCTTACACTAACTGTGACTAAATATATATACTTTAGTTATTACGAAATAAGTGTCACCATGGCAACAGTTAAAGGTACATGTAGTCATGGTTACAGACTGACTCAAATTTTTCATTTCGATATTTTTTGCTGTCTTTCATGTATGAATGTTTTGTAAGTCAAGAAAAATGTGGTATAAATAAATGAATATGGTTAGATCTTTTGACTTGTATGAATTGTAAAAGACTTTTTATAGGAGAGTTTTAATGGAATGGAAGTCTGGTTACCATAACAACATTGTATGATAATAAGTAAATTACACATTGGATAATGTATGAAGGATAGCACAGATCCATCTAGCTGAGAATGTTGCATACAGAGACAGCACTTTGAAAATGTTACGAAGATTCAAATGGATAAAGGAGAAAATTGATCGAATCATTTTTGCGAGAGTGTTATCGTAGACTGAATGGTGGTCAAACTTGGTGCCTTTAAGTTCCGGAGGGAATATTACGTTATGAATTTATGTATGTATCGAGGAGATATTGAACAATACAGATAGTACATATGTATGTACTACGTACGTGTGTGTGTGTGTGTGTGTATGTGTGTGTATGTGTGTGTGTGTGTGTGTGTGTGTGTGTGTGTGCATGTGTCTGCAGGTTTGTGTCTATGTCTCTGTATGTGCACGCACACGTGTCCATGTGTATGTGTATGTAGTCTGGATGCCAACATGGTCTGTAACAAAACCATGTACATGTATGGTTAAAGTCCCTCAATCAGCACAAAAAGTTGTTCATCCAATCAGTGAACCCCAACTGTTTTAGTGATATAAACAGTGTATTTAGCATCTTTACATTTGTAGTTTACAATTATACCATATTTGGACATTACATAACTGCCCCAATAAACACTAACTTTATGGGGGACTGTGTTATTGGTTAGAATTTCATGATGATTATTAAACAAAGACATGATGTTAATGACTGTGTGGGTGGCTGTGGATGAATTTTAAATTGCATCTCATGCATCTCAGGACTTCTAGAGTAACAACTGTGACTATACTGTGAGTGGAGGTGTAAATAGTAACAATACTGTATAGGAACTAGACTAATATGTATGTCACTGTTTCAGTGTTTCTGTGTGTGAGTGTATACAATGATAGCTTGTTAAAACCTTGGTACACTGTAAAACAGGACAAAACACAGGATGTCTAAAAACCTTGGGTTTTTATCTCCTTCCTTTCAATGTTTTTGTTATCAAGGTTTTGAAAACACTACTTTACTTGTAGGTTGCACAAAACTAATTACATCTCAACCACTATGAACATTGTACAGTGTATTACATTGTAATGTTATATTTAACAAACTTCAATAAGGGGGGGGGGGGGGGTAATTGTGTGTTTCCAATAACAGGACCTCAGAAAATAGGGTAGGTAGGTCACGATATTATTTTATTTTATTTCATTTTATTTTATTTCATTTTATTTTATTTTATCTTTACCCTTTTAGTTGCTTAAATATTGCTTTGCCCCAAAACAATTGAAATGTTGGCCAGAATACCCCTTCTGTTATAGTTTTGATCAAATACTTATGTACACTATAGGAATCACTGGGGAAAGAAAACAGATGTGCATGAAGGTCAAGAAGACAAAGAATTTCTTTTATCTTTTTGTTTTAAATGTTTTAAAAAATTTTGCCTTAGCTAATTACTGTGTTTGGTTCAATGTCAACGTTATTATTCTGATAACACAGCTGATGACATCACATTGGATATTTCACATTTCATCATTTCATTTCATCATTTGACTTTATATGGAATAGAGATGCAACAATTTAAGGTCCAAGATGTTTAAGTTGTTCTGAAAACACAGTTATGCTAGTCTGTCTATGTTATTGACCTGTGTCTGCGATAGGTCTCGCCAACATTCAGTATAGGCCAAGAGTTATCTGAGAGTTATCATAAACACAGATTACTTAGAGAGACTACATTGTAAGTAACATGTAGTCTAGGTCCTGACAGGGAATGTATTCCATTTATACTCTATTCCCAGTCTAGTCAAGGTCCCCAAAGATCGCACATAATTCTGTGCTCTTCCACAGGGTTCATATAAACATGATGATGTCCTTGCATCCTCACGTGATCTTAGTTTAAACAAACTGGAGGAGGAGTTGGACATTTGCATATCGTTATTACTTGCTAAATTCTTGAGACAGTCAAAACAGCTGTATCAAATGTATTAATTAGCGATGACAACAGCCTGTCAATTTGTGATGGATTACTACTGACATGCACTATTCGTTCTTCGCTCACCATGACGTTCACACACACTTGACACCTTTTGTTGGACCTTGACTAGACTGGGAATAGGGTAATGGAGTACGTTGTAGTATGGAATACGTTCCCTGTCCGGACCTAGACTAGTAACAAGTCTCACAGGAAATTTGTCAGCCATGTTTATCTTTGTTGAAACATCATACCTAATGTAATGTTTGTATAACTCAGCATCCTTACACAAGAAGGGTTTCAGTACATGTACTACTTGTTTGTGCACCTCATTTGTGGAAGGGATTTGATGGAATTTTCTTGTACACTTTCTGAACACCACTGAGTGGTCACTCTTTTGTAGTATAACAGTGCTATATTTAGGTCTATCTTGTCACCCAGTGATTTTAAACTTCCATATGCTCAATAAAATATTTAGTTTGTTTTTACTGAATAATTTCATAACATATCAACTACTTGAGTTTATCTAAGTATTCTTTAGTAGTACAGTAGGCAATCACTAAACAATGAACTAAAAATCTCACTACTCTCCCTAAAGTTCATATGTTTAAAATATGACATTATCACCAGTTATCATATGCTAAGCTTTGGGAAGATATGTAGGTAGATGACAAGGCCACATGATAGGCATATCTGATATAAAGGCATTGCACCAACGTTTTAAATAAAATTTTCATGGAAAAGTAAAGTCAGACTTATTTCTACCTTTTAGTACACTTGCATTGATTACTTAGGATAATCACCTTACAATTTTGAATCATACAATGGCACTTATTCAATTTTGAGATCTTGTAGAGAAGCCCTACTGCACTTGACATGTGTTCAGCCATTTGGGTGATTTCCTGCAAAGGTTTATGGGAAAACCTGCTTGTGATGACCTCAAAATTACCCTTTATCTTGATAAAAATGTATAAGAATGAGATTTAGGTGTTACAACAATAAACTACATATACATTTGCACCTGTTATATAGAAATCGATATCTTTGGTAAAGTACGATGTACATGTAATAATTTATAACATTCACTACATCAAAGATATTGATTTCTCTGAATAGGTATAACAGGTGCAA
The DNA here is from genome assembly GCF_964340395.1 of Glandiceps talaboti. Lineage (NCBI taxonomy): Eukaryota > Metazoa > Hemichordata > Enteropneusta > Spengelidae > Glandiceps > Glandiceps talaboti. The sequence goes on along the minus strand of NC_135558.1, from coordinate 1,409,963 downwards.
GTTTTCTCCTTAGTTTGCTTGGAAATATTCTGTATGCCTTTCAAGAATGTCTGTTGAAAAATTATAAAATTTCAATCTCCTTCTACAAAAAATAATTGATATTTGAACCAATGAAATGGGTATTCAAAAACTCATGAGTTACAACAGTATGATTCAAAATTGACCAAAATGTTTTCAAGCTTATGTGTGAGACTACAAATCAGTTGGAATCACACTGTACATTGGGACAGTATTGATTGTACTGGTATTTTTCAATTTCATTTTTGAAGAGCCCAGCCCAATGGTCCAGCCTTAGTAGAACCCAGCCCAACAGTCCAACCTAACAGCCAAAGAGCCCAGCCCAACAGCCCAACCCAACGGCCCAACCCAACAGCCAAAGAGCCCAGCCCAACAGCACAGCCCAGGTAGAACATCATAAATCTAAAGTAGTCATCAAAACCAAAACAACCTACATGTACTTGAGAAAGGAGCTAAAAAGTACATGGGGTATGCCTAGCCTTATAAGCAATGCCAGATGCATGTACATGTAAGCAAGTCATTTATTTATTGCATCCCTTTTGTACTAGGGCTAACAAAGCAAATTAGGAGCAGCACTAAAAGAAAATTAAAATACATTCATACACTACTAAAATATTAGAGAAGATATGACTAATAAGTCACATACACTATACAGGAACATAAAGTGACATATCAGTCTGTTTTCATTATCATGTGCAAAAGCTAACTACCTTCCATAAGAAAACATGTTATGAAAGGACTAAAACACCTACATCAATTGTTATGCCTACATTGTAAGCTGATAGTCAAAGCAGGTAATGGAGCCGTAACTGATGTTACCATGGCAACATAATCAAAAACACAATGGGAAGAGGTTCGTGACATTTAGTTTTCTGTGTTATTATCACATTCACTTTCATATATCTAGATAGTCATGTGATGTGAATCAAACATCTACATCTACATGGTAGTAAGTTAACTTGCTTAGAATAGGAAATAATGATGACAGACTGCATCATGCATGTATTTCTGGATACAAATGATCAGTGATTTTTAACTAAGGTTTGGGAACCATGGTAACCATGGTAATAGGCAGCAATATATCTGGTAAAATTTGGACATACATGTACATGTATTTCCAGACCTTGCAGTTGTATCGGAACACAAGTATCTCAACTTTAATAGATTAACATGGCTATACACTTACCTACCACATGTACAATGTAACATGTATGGTCATAATTTTGATGGAGAATGTATGACATAGATTTTACTTCAATCGCTACTATAGTCTTATTTCTGAAATGTCAGCTATTTTCAAGTTTCTTGGAAGAGAACATTTTATCTTAAGTTCTTATCATCATCATCATCATCATAAAAATTTATATAGTGCCAAATTCTAAAAAGTCAAATTGTTCAAAGGCGCTAGATGGTGTTCAATTTACACAGAATGCTCGCATAAACATATGATGTTTCAGTCGTTTTTTGAAGATTTCCAGGCTTGTGGACTGGCATATATCCTGTGGTAGGTCATTCCAAAGCTTTGGAGCACAGATTGTAAAGGCGCAGACTGCATTGATTCCTGGATATACACACAAGACAAGTACTCCATTACAATGACACAGCTTACTTACTACATGTACATTTTATACATGGATTCAACAGTTTGCTATATAATATCTACCAGCTACATGTAGGCAGAATGGATTCCTGTGATATAGAGCTACCAGGCTGAATGTATTCATGCATTCATCATGCTAAGGCAAAAATAAAGAAAACCTTTGTTTCCACTAACATGACTTCAGAAACAAGGGTAGGTAGGTCTAGATTTCAGTTTATTTTTAGATATGAATTTTTTATTTACTTAATCTTAGACCCAAAGACAAGATACTTGTTGATCACAATAATTCTGTAAAAGTTGATGAGGTGTAAAAGAAGTAAATGAAGACAATTATGTGATTCAGAAGTAGACAAACATAATATGCAGCTGTTATAGGCTGAAATTTGAAAAGACATTGTTTCTCTCTGGAATGTGATTTCAAAAAGTAACCACATACTTTGGCAAGAAATACTACAGTGAAATAGAAGTAAATTGTCATAATTTTACCTTTTTGCAAGTAACAAATGTTTAGGGTCGGCAGCTTAAACTAGGGTCAGTCGGGTTATTGAAAACACACTATTTGTTTTATCTGGCCTAAGACATCCTACTAACATGGTTTGCTGTGATAATATCTACCAGACTGCCTGGATAAATACTCCCACAGTCTGTTTGAAGGAGCAGTAGTTGTAAACACTCCATACATGTGTTTTCATTTGATCTTATCACCTACATGTACATTGTATACATACTCAGATAGTCATATCAATAACTGTTATTACACTATGCTTGTCTGTTAGATCTTTTATACAAGAATAGATAATATCATAAATCCAGATATCAATATCAATAATTATTCTACTAATCATTGACTAACAAAACACAATAACTGTATAACTGTCGATGGTTATGTATTGATACCATAGTTCATATAATGATATGACATTGAGTCAGACATTGATAGTGTTCTGTACAGTTTATATGAAATAATACTGGCAATCCAAATTAATGTCCTCAATATGTTGATTAGCATTTTGTCGTGAATTACATTTATTGATTCATATTTTGTGTTATACGTTGTTGTTGTTAAAATTGTTGCCGTTTCTGATGAACTCATTATATAGTCATACGTCATACATAATCAACCAATCAGCACGCAGTTCGCCAATAAGGCAGACGATCAAATCAAAATTTCTTGTGTGATGTAAGTTTCAGTTACAAGTTGGAGTGCGCATGCATTTTTGTGTGATGTAAGTTTCAGTTACAAGTTGAAGTGCGCGTGCATATAAAGAACAGAGTTCCCAGTGTATACTACTACTTGCTTGTATTGTCATTTCTATTACTGCTGTTTTCCGAACCCCCTTTTCTATCGTGAGTCATCCACACATTTTGTAGTAGGACAGGATAAGTGCAATATCAAACTGTCCTTTCCTTAGCTTGTACTTCTATGACTCTGACCACACTCAGACCATGGAAGTAGAACCCCTTACTTCCATGCTTAGACACTTTCACAGGTTGCTGCCCTTGAAATGATATCATGCACCCCTTTGATAGGGAAAGCTGTCAATGTCCTTCAGTTATACTGGAATAGTTTGGTGGTAACCAAGCAAATACGGTACTAACTGACTTTTCCCACCACGACAACAAAACAATAGATTGTGTAATTTGTGTTTCAGGGACCTGACTATATGTACAGGCAAGTACAGGCTAGGAATCATAAACATCTACCAGGCAGCTAAAGACGCCAATGTCAGATTGGGATTAAATTTTGTGAGAACCTGGGATTGACGCATGGGCCTTTATTTTAAATTGGCCATATGGATGACTTAACAACTCTACTATGTTTACCTACTTGAAAAAAACATTTGTGAAATAACATCGACCAAGTCTGTGTTTGTGTTTCTAACTCAATAAATTATAAAAAGAAAGCTAAAAACTATGCAAAAAGTTTGTTATTGTGTGTACAATAATAAACATTTTACACATTTTTAATGATTTGTAATTTATTGAGTTACAAATATAGTGTATTTTGTTCCACATGGTTTTTTTTCAAGTAGGAAAACAGAGTAGGGTTATTTTATGAATTAAAATCCAAAATAAATAGCAATTAGTCATCCATATGGCCACTATAAATGACACTACATGTGTACACAGCACAAGACTAAATTCCCACTAAATGTAAACGATGGTCAGATTTGTAGTGCGAGAGTGGTCACACCACAAAACTTACAAGTGTACACTTGTTCTGATTCAGTACTAATTATTTCCTTGTGTACACAGTGAATTAAATGAACCACAAATAGTAACTTATTTATGAGGAAGTCTATGTTGTTTCATTATGTACTAGGGTCTTCCAATATAGATACAGTGAATATACTTGAGCTGACAGGTACACCACATGTACATGTACATTTTGTATGTACTTGCTTATGTTGAGACTTAGTAAACACATCATCATAACAGATACATGTAGAGTGTATGTACATAGTCTTGTAGAGACTTACACCACCATACAACTGTATGTACATAGTCATGTAGTGACTTTATAGTAAAATACCAGTGTGTTTAGTGATGCTAGAGAAACAGTACATACTGACCAAGTACTACTTTATATGTAATACTACTCAGTCCTTACTTGCAAACCAGTGCACATTTTTAAAATTGATGCAACAAAATTATGGTAATACAGAGGCCTGTGTGGTACAAGATGACTGCTTGATCATGTTGTGATACTTTTCATGTATTTGTCTCAATACTAAATCATTGTTTCATCCTCTAGAAACTGTATGCAGACTTTATCTAAGTGGTGTTTAATAAGAGTTACATGTACAACAATCCTACAGCTCTACCAGTCCACTATAAACATTGTATTGTCAAATGTCATTTCCAGTACTGAGATAATCTAAATCTGATGGTAAATGTACCAATCTGTCTGTCAACAAAGCATTGAGAATGTACATTCAGTTCCGTAGTTTGATTAAAAGCCAGCTGTGGAACATGTATTCTTGATACACAATACCGGTACTACAGTCTAGTACAGACCCTTCATGTTGGTGGAGGGTCCAAGGCATAACACAGACACATTCACATCTGATTTCAATGACACAAAACAGGATATTTGAATTTCTATTGAAACATAGTAAAATGACCTCAGACATAACAAACAACTCTCTTTTTCATTATATAAGACTGTACATACATATACATGAACAGACATTATCTCTTTGACAAATAGTGATGCTTTGCAGTATATGTAAATTAAAATTATCATTGGTATAATTCTTGTAATGACCATAGAAATCAACCAAGTTAGGTTTATGTCCTAAAATCTTATTTTGTGACAAATTAATCATTCTTTGACTTTGATTACTCAATAATTGTCATATTTTGAGAGTTGTTTATTATGTCTGAGATCATTTTAGGAATGTTTCAATAGAAATTCAAATATCCTGTTTTGTGTTATTGAAATCAGATGTGAATGTGTCTGTATTGAATTAGTACTGCCATGGACCCTCCACCAACTTGAAGGATCTGTAGTATTGCCTATCAAGAATATATGTTCCATAGCTGGCTTTTAATCAAATGATAATTTTAAATATACATATACTGCAAAGCATCACTATTTGTCAAAGAGATTATGTCTGTTCATTTATATAAATAGTCTTTTCATTATAAATATCAGTGTTATCACAAGAATAAAAAATTATAATTTAGATTTCAAAACTGTCTGACAGTCATGAGCAAAGATTCATCATGAACAGACTTGGAAATAGGACTAGATCAAATAAGTTTATTTTGAATTTATCAAATGCCAAGAGAAAGTTTTTTTATGGGTTACAGACACTAAACAGATTGAAGTCGATAAATCAGGTGATATTTAATAGTTCTTGGCTTTGTGACACAAATTAGGTCTTGTTGCACATATATGAACAATAATGAATTCATAAACCAAAAATTAAGCTACATGTAATTTAGAAATAAAGAGGCAGTCAAACAATGACTAAGCTAGTCACACCCTGACTATACACATCTGTATGTCTACATTTTACTAAACTGCAATACCATACCATGTAGATTTGTCTAATTTTATTTTTAAAAGTAAAAATGTTGTCGTACTTTTAATTCTCCTGCTACTAGGGGGTATTTGGTTGTATACAAAAAACTACAAAAAACACAATTATGTTATTTGTTTTTACATTCTGAAAGAGATAACCTGTTTGTAAATGAAACCCATGGTAAAAAAAGCTATGAATTTTGTTTATGTAAACTAGGTAATGAAACATAATTTCCCTTTAAATCAAACACATTTATCCACATCCTTGCATTTAGAAGTAACCACTGTATAGTATGATGTCATTTACATTGAATATGTTTGTATGTAAACTTCCTATCATTACAGCCTTCTGAACACATCCACTCTATATACATTACATGATGACTACTAGTACTACCATCCTACTGATGAAAAATTTTGTATATTTTCTACAACAAATGTAATGTCTATAACTGCTGACCAAATATTACAGCAACTTCTCCATTGTATTTACTAAATAAATTTGGGTTATGTGTATGTGTGAAGGTGGGGGGGGGGGTGTTCTACCAATGTTTTCCCAAATCTAACCGTACAACGTAACTTCCTTACTGCGTTACACTACGTATATGGTGGCTGGTCCTGCCACACTATGGTAATTTCTATTTGACACATGATTGCTGGAATGTACTGCAATGTATGCATGTATGTATGTATGAGATATTGGTGTCATATTTAGGTTTGCTAACCTCTCATACGGTTGATTTGTTTTACACAAGTGTGAGCCAAAATTAAAGACATTTTATCACATACAGGTTACAAGTTGTGATAACTCATAACAAATAAATCTCAAATTTTACAGCCCAGGAACCAGGAACCTCTGGCAACAAATCTTATATCAATATATGAATATTGAAGAGTGTGTGCATAATTGTTATAAATGATGAATTTCCCCTTATAAAACAAATCTCTTTTCACTATGAAATGTTACCTAAAGATAGTAATCAAAACCAAATAAAACGTAAATATTATAAACAATCAATACACCATTATTATGAATACAATTATTGTAGTATATTTATGTACATATTGAGGATAACAGTTACTGATATTTACTAGATTTACTTATAAATCATACCTGTGATCTACAGTATAAAAGTTTAGTCATCAGCCTATAACAATAGTGGGTGTGAAAGGTTTCATGCCTGTACTGTATTCAGCTGACTGAGTTCACCGCTATTAATGTTGTCACACAGTGTGTGAATGCCAGCAATACCTACACGAAGAGTGCATACGCCTATAAGCCTGTCTAGCTATGGCATATTATATTTATACAGGATGGACAAATACCGATAGTTTAAACACAAATTTGGGGTTAGGTATATAGATCAATATTGAGGCCAAAGGGGGAGGATACGATCACAGCCGATAGTGGTGATACCAGAGCACCGCCCCCAGTGTACGGACTGCCTCGTGTCACGGTGTTAGACACAGACAATAAAACATTAAAAACCGTCGCCCTATGATGAATGAATACGAGTTCTGGCATGATTCAATTCAAATTATTCAACAACGCTTACCCTAATACGTCTTTATGAGTGAATATTTCATAAACAATGCCTCGAAAAAAAGTCAATAATCTAGCCCCAGTGCTTTCCCCTTCCACTGAATAATGTGAACCCGAAAAATGGACGATAAAATCCTTCAGCATAGACATGCGAAGAAAAATCATAAACTTACTTAGAGTAGCTTTACACTTGGTGTTTGAAGTCTTGGTACTGTAGTACGGTTGAAACGCTAACTTTACGAGTATGGATACGACAGACAGCTTTATGGAGAGTGATATATTTTCACCTGCGCTCCGATTGAGTGCGATGTCCTCGACCAGACGTACACATCGATTCGGAAGTGAAATGAAAGGCTCATTCTGATTGGTGCTTCATTACGTCATCTTATAATGGACTGGAGGTAGATTTGAATGGGAAATATTTTGTTGACAAAAAATTAGATAAACACATACAAAGATAATATCATTTCAAATAATAATTTGAAGATTTGCATAGTCAAAAGGGAAATCTATAACGAATCTGATGGGAACCAAATAGATTTGCCAAAGTAGTTCCTGCCGGGGAGTAGGTTTTATTCACAGTCGCTTGTAAACTGTTATTCCCTTCCTAAATGGTTTTATTCTTGTCTATGACGGTCCTAATACAGAACAATGACGTTATTATAGGGATTGGCGATATTCTTATAAAATCGGTAGCGATGTCATACCCCCCTACACACATACAACACTGTTTTGTGATTAACCGGTCACCGATTGACTACAAGCATGGGGAAAAAAAACTTTAGAAAAGTCATATAATAGGCACGATCACGACACACAAACTGAGGTGTTGAAGAAGTGTACCAAGTCCCTCGATGCTGCCACGATAAGTACACTTACACAAAACTTTCCTTGTTATTTACAAACTACAACGTCCTAAAGTTAGAACCACGACGGCGCATGCGTACATTTTGTGAAAACGTTCACATCCTCTCTCTTTTCTATCGTAACGGGGCGCTATATACATTACGCCCGTCATATTTCGATAGTAAACAATATTCATAATGTTTGCAAATAAAGGTATTGTCTTTATGTTTTGTTGTTAATGCAAAATGTTTTCAGTAATATTGCCCGTTCATGTGGTCTAGTTACGGCGAACGCAAACAATGTGAAACGTTTTTATAACGATTGGTCCTTATTCAAATTAGCAAATGTCAAACCGTAGTGAAGGTTTTGCATACCTTTATTACTGATATTAAAATATATTATAAGCTTTTTCAAATGTAATCACAAGATACAGGTGGAGTAGTGGTTAAAGTTGACGACTTCTAAGTGTAACATTGTATCCTGTGCTCAAGATCGATTCCCACAACGGATCAATTTTTTTTTTTACTGAGATCCCTTCATTTGAAAGAGATATATAGAGTAGAGTAGAGTAGAGTAGAGTAGAGTAGAGTAGAGTAGAGTAGAGTAGAGTAGAGTAGAGTAGAGTAGAGTAGAGTAGAGTAGAGTAGAGTAGAGTAGAGTAGAGTAGAGTAGAGTAGAGTAGAGTAGAGTAGAGTAGAGTAGAGTTGTCATTGTCAAATGGAAGATGTGTAGCAAGTTTCATTAGACCTATAAAAAATTGTTTGGTTTCGGTTACCTGACTTAAGTTGTTTACTGCCGATCCTAAACTTTATCTTTATGTATTTGAGAAAAATAACAAAATCACGAAAACTGTGAAGTTTCGCAAGAAATAGTGATGCGAAAACTGACATCAACTTAAAAAGACGATAGAAGCTGTTCTTCCAATCTGTAATTGCAGTTCATCTGATAGGAAGAAACCAATAACACATAGACCATATGGAAAACAGTGGAAAACATAACTACCTGAACTAGACACTCACTATATGAAAATATATATATATTTATATAAAAATAAAATAAAAAATCTATCTACTCCATCTATTCTAAAATTGAGTGTAATCGGAACCACACTTTTTTTTTGTTAGGCCTTAGAATCGATGTAGTAATTTTTGAGATATCAAGTCCAAAGACAGACAGACAGACAGACAGACAGACAGACAGACATACAGACAGACAGACACGACACACACAACACACACACACACACACACACACACACACACACACGCACACACACACACACACACACACACACACACAAGCATAACATAACCTCTTTATGGGAGGTCTTGATACATCGGTGGCTTTCTACGTCATCGGTTGTATTTGTAACAGGTGTGATTTTACGTTTATTGGTTTTAACGGCCTGACTCTGACAAAGGTAAAATAATCTATAGAAATTTATAATTAGCGACTGCCAAGCCAAGCTATCATAAATACAACATCGTTCTGAGATCCAATGAGGAAAAAATTAAACCTTCAAAAAATACATGTTTACATAATGATGAACTAACTTTTTTTGACTGCTCAGTGCCAGCCAGGAACGACCAACATAGCAACAACTAACAGTACAATTACTAGTATTACCAGCTAGGCTTTAGTGAGTAGGGCAACAGGAGAATTTCTGTGTCAAGACAGACAGATGAAAAAAATGCGCCAACATTTTGCTCCTGTTGGTATAGTAAACTCAGCTCAGGGTAAATCCATGCGCTATTAATCAGAGCTATTAATTATGTTCTCTTAGGAGGTCAATATATTATTGCTACGAAGTTGGAGGGTCTTGGGAAATCCCTCCCAGTGCATGTTGGGAATCCGCCATCTTTCAGGGGTCACATGAGGGGAGGTGTTCCTCTTTCAAATCACAGTTGTACCAATTTGTAAAGTTTTGTGCAAAACTAAGAATGTTTTTCGGAGGCGATGATGATGACGGTGATTTCCTATCACCAGCAGATGGAAGGTGAGCAAAAAGTATAGATTTATACAAATACAAATGATGAGTGCGGAAGGGTGTCTGTGATGAGTATGACTGACAGGTCAACCCTGATCTAGGCTGCGGTGTTCATTTAAATCCTTCCGAAGCTTTAGCATAAATTTGTCTCATGAGATTGATATATTATATGTATACTCGACAGATAATGTTGGCCCTACGATACTTCCGTGGCTTTACTCACTTCACATTGCCAGATAAAATAAAGTAGTCGTGTGTATAAACGGAAGTAGTAGCACTGTAAAACTGGAGGTGTGTACTGTGGTTGTGTTCATAATCTTATGTACACATGGAAATCACCCATTTACTTCATCCAAAACACCGTATTCAGCGTATTCGAACCAATTGAAAGATTATTGAAAAAAAGTGTGACAATTGAACTATTGTTTGGGTGGTAGAAGAAGCACCTCCTAGTACATGTACCAAACATTTTTGGATTTTGTTGGAATCAAGGCTAAGCTACAGTGCAGTATTTACATATTACAACCCCAGCTACCCTTTTCATCTCCATGCTGGAACCCTATATAGTACATGCTGGAAGCGTAGTTTAAAAATTACTAATAGTTTGTATACATGTGCAACCATGAGTATTTTAATTCTTCTTAAAACAAGATAACTACAGACAGAGTAGTACTGTACTGTACATTGCAATATTTGGTATATGTTTCAACATGTCAGTTTCAGAGGATATTGGGAGGGGAAATCTTAATGTCAGTTTCAGAGGGTATAGGGAGGGGAAATCTTAATGTCAGTTTCAGAGGATATTGGGAGGGGAAATATTAATGTCAGTTTCAGAGGATATAGGGAGGGGAAATATTAATGTCAGTTTCAGATTATACCTTCAGTGGACTCTGACACAAGACTCCAACTCCAGGATTTCTGGGACTTATACTAGTATTTCCAGAATAAAGTGTTACTCAGTTTTGGACTGATTTTATACTTTTCTTTTTCAAGTTCAAAGTTGAGTTCTATATTTGGTATGGATCGAAGCAGTGGACAAGGTGGAAATCAATCATTAACGTACACAGCACCAAAACAACCAAAGAAAGGCACAGGTAGGTCAAGTTGGCTGTTAAGTATAATAACATAGACCCAAAGTTAGGTCAAGTTGGTTGTGAAGTTCACTAACATAGACCCAAAGTTAGGTTAAGTTAATAATGTTCTCCATGTCAAAGTTGAATTGGGATTCCTAAGTCTTCTCGTAATTTTTAAGCTTGAATTTGATTGAAAGTTATTTTGTAAAGCTTTGCTGGTATTGTCTACTTAAAACAATCACCCATCATCACAGAAATCAAGCCTTACTGTAAAGTCCTTTTCCATCAGTGTTTAAACTGAAATTGTAAAGATGTTAACCAGTCTGCAAACTCTTTTGTGGAAAAATCCTATGCGAACAATGTATCTTTATTCAGAACAATGTGATGTTGGTGATGTGACAGAGCTGTCTTGAAGCTCTCGTCGCATTGAATGCATGTCAGACTTTTTTCAAATTTTGAGTGAGTAACTTTTCATGATCCCACACAGTAATACACATACTTGTACATACAAACCTGTCACATGTGTCAGCACACCCAGAGGATAGTTGGTCCAGGCTGTCCATATATGTGTATGTGTATCTCTTTGGATAAAACCTCCAGCAATCAATATTTGCTGTGTACCTTAATACCTGTAGTTCTATTTACAGCTACCATACATAATTCTATGTTTCACATTATCCAACTGATTCTATATTGTGAAATAATTTTAAAAATTGATGCCCTCAATGGCAGATTGAAAAAATATAATATTGACAATATTCAGTTATGAATCTGGATACATCTAAGTAATTAACAAAGATGAATATATTTAGATGTTATTGCCAATATTTTTCTTCAGTAAGCCAAGGAAATGCAAGTGACCTAACCCTTGGGTCAAGAGTTTTTTCTGGCTGAAAGAAGAAAAATATTGGAGAATAACATAATTATACCAGCGCCAGTAATATCAAAGAAAAATTGGGGAAAGTAATGGCAATTTTGAATGTTTTGACTAATATTTCAAACACAGCAGAACCAGTGACATTGATATGCGTTGTCATGATGTAGAATGACCAAAGTATAAATTCCATATTTTTTTGTTCAACTTGGCTTGTGCATGGTATATTGATGTATATTTGTTATTATTTTGTTGTACAGGGAGTGAGCAGTCAAATGCACCTCAAGTACTCCTTGCAGTTGCTGCCCAAACATACAAATAGTAAGTTGATACAGAACATGTGCCATGCACCAAACATCAGTGATATAATGATGTATGACTTTGAATGTTTATAAAGTGTCAGTATGTATAGACTTACACACTACACATGTGCACTTACATACATAGACATGTCTACATGTACACATGTATTCTCACATATACACTCCAACACACTTACACTTGCATTCTCATATATACACCCCAACACACATATACTTACATTTTCACATACACACCCCAACACATACATACACATGCATATTAACTCACCTGCTTATCAACATACACACGCATACATGTATATACATTTATATCCTGGCGTATATATATTTATTCTACCCCTACATTCCTACAACACATACAGTTGTGTGTATGTCCTAGTATATATTGTATATAATTATGCATGTTTATTCCACCTCAACATTCTTACAAAAGGATAACAATGGTCAAATGTGAATTGCATGAGATGAGATGAGAGAGTTTTTCTATACTTCATAATTGGATAAGCACATTGTAATATTAATAACAGTGTACTAAAGCTGTATTATATTATAATTTTAAAGCAACAGTGAATTATGCTGATGACATCTAAAAGATGAATGTAGCTAGGCAGTTATTTGAGTAAAAGGTCTAACCACTAAGATATCATTGTCATTTTAATGTCGATATATTCATACTGATATTTGTATTCTTCTATATCAGTGTTAATGGAAAGTATACACAGCAAGGAAAACTAGGAGCAGCAGTGTTGGGAAATCATACAGCAAACGAGGTAATGGCAAATCATAGACTTGGTAAACCATAGTATTGTATTAAGCTTTTGATCCAAATACAAACTTGAAAATTGTTAGGAACAATCACACAGTGTCACACAAGCTCAATAAGCAAACTTCGTTCGTTTAGGAGGTGGAGGGGTCCAGCATCAATGCGATTGCTGAACTTCATTTTTGCACTTTTAACCAAATTTCAAAACTGATATGATATATTTTTAATTGAAATTTATAAATCATTTTCTTTATTTTTCATAGTATCGTATTTTACTGTATGTTGGGAAGCAGAAACAAGTTGCCATAGCCAAGATCACTTCCTCATTTAATTTTTTGGTAAGTTATAATTAATTTGATATAGTGTACTTCTTAAAATCTGAAAGTTATATCATTACAATGAACAATTTGTGGGTGGTTGATAATGAGCTATGTTACATATGTTGAAGGAACAAGACAAGTGAAAATCCAGATGATGATGATGATGATGATGATGATGATGATGATGATGATGATGATGATGATGATGATGATGATGATGATGATGATGATGGCGATGACGATGACGATGACGATGACGATGACGACGACAACGATGATGATGTAGCATTTGTCTAGATACACTGCATATCCCAAGTTTGATTTGTACAGGCCTTTGATTATATTCAAATTCTCTGCTTCTTTTATATTGTCTGAGTATGTTATTATTTTTGTCTTTGTTGATGGTTGCAACCAGATAACTAGACTTAAGTAGAGTAATCTTGTGAGTTTTCTTCTGTTTTTTTCACAGCTGCAACCTAATAATTATGCTACCTTTTATGATGATCAAAGACAGAACTGGTCAATGATGTTTGACTCAGAGCAGAATATAATTGACTTCTCAAAACAGGTGAAGTATCACTGATCATAGTTATGTGATAACTGCTTTTAAAACTACTGTGTAGACAATAGTGTCGTGCGCATTTTAAACAAAAAGTATTACACTTGAATGCGTCGTTACTATTGTTTTTGTGCAAATATGTGGTGAAGCTAGCTGTGAAGTAGGGGTGCGACTTATAATATGTACTTTCTATTATTCACAAATTGTTTGATGTACCCTCAAAGCCAGCACCTCCAAGTAGGGGTGCGGCTTTTAATATGTATGCGGCTTATAATATGACTTTAACGGTAGTTATGTGATGACTCCTGTGTGCCTGCTGAGCCAAATTGATATATTCCACTGATGTACACAATTTCTAAATATTGGCCAGGCAATAAGTGTTTTATGACAGCATGGGGTGTAATATGACATCTACTAGTGCCCGAATTCGGCAAGGCAATAAGTGTTTTATATTAACACATCACATTCTCAGGCATTTATTCTTTCCATAGTCAAAGCAAATCTCTTAAAAACTTTTGTGTTACATGAATATTACCCTATGGAAAACAGAACATGACTAGTGCCTCTATATGCAAACAGAACATGACTAGTGCCTCTATATGCAAATTGAGGTGACTATGGGTCAATAGTCCATACCATGTGATATGATCTAGGCCAATCACTGAAGACTATATGAAAACGATGTGTTATAGTGATAAATAAACTCTGTCTTGTCCTTCACACAGATTGCAATGTGTAAAGTGAATAGTACTGGTGGTAGTATAGACTCTGTTATCCATCAAGATCTTGTGTTAGGTGAAGGTCAATGTCTTGAAGTTGGTGACTCAGCTGAGGTCAAGTACACTGGATGGCTTTACAGTAATAATACAATGGGAAAGGTAAGCCACGGTATATAGTGTCTTTGCTAAGGTTTTGGAGGTGTGTGTGTGTGTGTGTGTGTGTCTCTCTCTCTCTCTCTCTGTGTGTCTCTGTGTGTGTGTGTGTGTGTGTGTGTTTTTTTGGGTTGGTTTTTTTTTTTTTTTTTTTTTTTTTTTTGGGGGGGGGGGGGGGGGTTTCCAGCTGTTACATCTGGGACAATTGATTAACTACACTGCTCTCTAGTGGTGAACAGTAATCATCATCATCAGCGTGGCCTGAGGAAGGCAACAGTCACGTTGCTAAAAGATAGACATGAACAAAAGTAACTGGGTTGTGTATCAACGAATATTATTCTAAATATTTGAAGTTCCAAACTTACAAACCTGTTTACTGGAGTGTATTTAAAATAATTCTATTTTCATGTTTTTATTATTACAGGTGTTTGATAGCAATGCTAGTACTGACAAGGCGTTTAGATTTAAACTAGGAAAGGGCAAAGTCATCAAGGTAATGTCAAATCCAAAATATAAATATTTTGCAAGACTGATATTGTTTGTACAATAATTCAAAGTTCGCTATTGTTAGTGTTCAGCACTAATGAGTACAGTATGATAGTGAACATCTGCTAATAACAGATAGCATGGACTGTTAAAAAAAGACTGCGACTATCTCAGCTTTTCTAGTGTAAACTTTCTATAGTAGCACAATGTATCATTCTTCATTTGCACCACTATGTAGGGATGGGATGAAGGAGTTACCGGAATGAAGAAAGGAGGAAAAAGGTTGATTATTGTGCCACCATCCATGGCATATGGAAGTCAGGGAATGGCAAACAGGGTGCCTCCAAATGCTACCCTCATATTTGAAATTGAAGTTAAAAAGGTAAATATGTGTAAAAAATAGTGTCTGTCTGTATTTGAAATTGAAGTCAAAAGGGTAATATAAGTATTGTTGCCTCTCATATTTTGAAATCAGGTGACCACACTAAGCCAATTAGAGATCATGCCACTGATGCATAACAGTGTCTTGTGACTCTCCCAATCCTTACTATGTGGTAGCTCACACGAAAACCCACAACAAATATTTTGTTTTTTAGTAGAGGGCACAATGCTAATATTTGTCATCCATCCAGTGAGGTGTATATATTTGTTATTTTGACATTGATTAGTTTATCCTATAAATTTGTGGAATGATGCATATTTTGATATTTAAATTTATTAATGTTTTGTTCAAAGGTGAAGTTCTCTAAAGAGAAAGAAGACCAAAGTTCATCAACCTCTTCATCAGTAGTAGGGACACCAACACCAGATGAATCTGCCAAAGGTGATAGTTCAAGGTAAGGTACTGAAACCATCCCTGAATGAACTTAACTACTGATCTATTGTAATTTTAGTCCCCTAAAAAGGAGGTGGGTGGTTGGGGGGGGGGGGGGGGGCTGTGATATGCAATATCAGATTTCAATCAAACCTGGCACAAAGATGACATATCTTATAGTACATATGATATATATACTTTGTTTTGTGACATATGCAAGTTTGATCAAATGCAAATGTTGTCTTATTTGTGGTTCAAAAATCAATATTTGCTGCAAAACTCAAAAACTGTAATACATAGAATCTACAATCAAGTGTCTACACCCATATTATCAGGTGCGAGCTTTCTTTTTAAACCTTGACCTTAACCTTGACTTTGACGTTCAGGGTCAATTATCAAATTCCAGCCATTTCCTGCATATAACAGACACTTTTAGTTTATTTGTTGCCACCAATTTCTTTTAAATAATGCCATTCTACCATTCACAGTATTATTTGAGGGACTGTGTCTTCCATAAAGACTTGTTCCTGTTTTAGACTAAATTATGTAATACTCGATATTTAAGAAGCAGTGACAAGGAATATCACAAATACATGTACATACGAAGTTGAAGTTTTTGGTTGAGTAAACAATGGCATTGCATTCTCATATATATAAATTATACTGTTCTGTTGTTCTACATACATTATCAAGTTTGCAAATATGACCATTTTGTGACAAAGACCGTATTAAGTTTGATGACTAATTTTTTGTACTTATTTGTTGTTTTTCTTTTAATAGTGATGAAACAGTGCGATCTAGAACGCAATCTCTGAATGAACAGATAACTACACCGGTACAAGTGAGTGCTTTTTATGAGTCTAACTAGTTCATTGATACAGTAATAAAGTACTGAATAATCTAATGGTTATATTCAGTTATAGTTTTGTAGTGAAGCAGAATTACTAGTACTCTCAACATTATATGGGTTTGGGTAATATTATGTGTAAGGTTGGTTGGCATGTTTGGGTAATATTATATGTAAGGTTGGATGGCATGTATGGGTTTGGGTAACGTTATGTGTAAGGTTGGTTGGCATGTATGGGTTTGGGTAACGTTATGTGTAAGGTTGGATGGCATGTATGGGTTTGGGTAATATTATGTGTAAGGTTGGTTGGCATGTTTGGGTAATATTATGTGTAAGGTTGGATGGCATGTATGGGTTTGGGTAACGTTATGTGTAAGGTTGGTTGGCATGTATGGGTTTGGGTAACGTTATGTGTAAGGTTGGATGGCATGTATGGGTTTGGGTAACATTATGTGTAAGGTTGGATGGCATGTATGGGTTTGGGTAACATTATGTGTAAGGTTGGGTGGCATGTATGGGTTTGGGTAACATTATGTGTAAGGTTGGGTGGCATGTATGGGTTTGGGTAACGTTATGTGTAAGGTTGGTTGGCATGTATGGGTTTGGGTAACGTTATGTGTAAGGTTGGGTGGCATGTATGGGTTTGGGTAACGTTATGTGTAAGGTTGGTTGGCATGTATGGGTTTGGGTAACGTTATGTGTAAGGTTGGTTGGCATGTATGGGTTTGGGTAACATTATGTGTAAGGTTGGTTGGCATGTATGGGTTTGGGTAATGTTATGTGTAAGGTTGGTTGGCATGTATGGGTTTGGGTAATGTTATGTGTAAGGTTGGATGGCATGTTTGGGTTTGGGTAACGTTATGTGTAAGGTTGGTTGGCATGTATGGGTTTGGGTAACATTATGTGTAAGGTTGGTTGGCATGTTTGGGTAACATTATGTGTAAGGTTGGTTGGCATGTATGAGCTTTTAATGATACAAAGAGATGGTTGCTATAAAGAAACATCCCAATGTAATTTTTACCTATACCAAACTGAGTTTGTGGTCATGATAGCAAAGTAAGTATGGCAGAATGATTGAACTGACATATGAATGTAAAAAATAAGTGAATGTTTACAATATGTCATATTATTTGACAACGTACTCATATTGTACTCCATGTCTGTCTGTAGAACCCAAGTCAAACTAAAGCCAAGTTGATTGTACTTTGTCTGTCTGTCTGTAGAACCCAAGTCAAACTAAAGCCAAGTTAATATCAAGAATGGCAAAGATGGGACAGCCTATGTTACCAATGATGGGAAGTTCACCAGCCCAACCTGATAGTACGGATTCAGAGGCTGAGGTAAGATGTGTGTTGTATGGGTATAGATATACCCTATAAATGACATGTGAGTGATGGTGAGAGAGGGTGGTGCTTGATTAAGCTGGATAGGTGTTTTTAAAGCACCAACTGATTTATAAGCTTGACCACTTTGATACTATGTTGTAGATAGAACTGATAATTATTTTCTGAACTGTTAGAGTGAAAACACATTATTTTATTTTATTTAGTCAGGCAGAAAAATATGCTTAGATACTTGCAAAAATGAAAACACAAGAAACAGTTGTGACTGATTTTATAGAACAACCACTAATTGCCATCAATGACAGAATGATTTTGAGGGTGACATGTGATCAATAATTGTTGAAAGTTAATTTGTCATGTAATTTTGTACCATAAAATCTTATTGTGTGTATCTATATAGGATCCAAATGCTGCAAGCCATGATACATATCCACAATTGTCTCCAAAACCAAACGTACCCAAACAGCAACCCCAGCAGCAGTTTCAACAGCAGCCCCAACAACAACAACAACAACAACAACAACAACAACAACAGCAGCAGCAGCAGCAGCAGCAGCAGCTTCCACCCATGCAATCAGCAATGCCAATGCAACCACCATCAGCCTTTACACAACCTGGTATGCAACCACTGCATATGGCACAAGGTAGGTTACACACTATATATTGCTAATTTACCATGCTCTTCTGTTTCAAAATGATAACGGTATTAAACCTGAATAGCGGTATTGCAGTCAGAAGCAAAATACATATCATATGATATTTTGGTTCATATTTAATTGTATGATGAATGTGAATGTGAATGTGAATACATACATGACCATGAAGAGATCATTTCTGTTGTTTTAAAAAGAGCCATGATGTAATTTTCAAATTTAGAGAATTTTTTGAATCTATGTTGTTGTTTTTCTGCTGTACAGCACCAGGTGCCCAACAACAGATAGCATTATACCAATCTCAGCCTCAACTTCAACCTCAACCACAACCAATACCTGTACAACAACAAAGTCCATTTCCAGTAAGTATTTAATGTCAACCTTAAAGCTGTCATTTTTACTTAACATTTTCAGTTGAAAAGTTTTGCTCTCATTGAAAAAAAAAATCATACTGTCTTGTACTTGTAAGTCAGTGAAAAATCCGGATTGGTTTTGTTTTGTGTACCATATCTGTTGTCAGTGTGCATATAAATCATAAAGTTTCACTTTTTTCACAGAGGAAGTAAAATTTTGTAGATATTATATGTAGCTGTCAGTGTGTTTTTTCTTACCACAAGGTATAGTATTACCAGACTCAATCGGGAACAAAATTCATCCTATAAGAACCAGGTATAGACTGAAAGAATCTTCAAGTCTAAAAATAATCAAATTGATAGTCACTATCAAATTGATAGTAAATTGATAGTAAATTAATTGTGTATGCTAAACCAAAGTATGTGTCCTCAACAAAGTGAAACATCTATGATGTCTCAATTTCTTCTTCAGCAATATGCTGGGATGGCACCTACAACTCAAATGTACCCAGGTCAGATGCCAGCACAACCAATACCACCTGTATCACAGTATGGTGCAATGTATCCACAGCAAGCTCCACCACAGCAAACAGCTGTTAGCGATATCACTACGCCAGTGCTGCTCTCTGAGACTAGACAACAACAGACTGAAATACGACTAGCCATTGGTAAAGTTATTGATAAAGTTGACACACTGTCATCCAAGGTAAGAAACTAAACCTGAAAAATGGTCAAGTGTATGGCTATGTCGAATGGGGTGCCTATGCCTGTGTCTGTGTATGTGTATGTGTATGTGTATGTGTATGTGTATGTGTATGTGTGTGTGTGTGTGTGTGTGTGTGTGTGTGTGTATGTGTGTGTGTATGTGTATGTGTATTTGTATGTATGTGTATACATGCATGCATGCTTGCATGTGTGCATGGATAGATGTAGGTCTGTCTGCATGTATGTATGTATGTATGTATGTATACATGTATATGTGTGTGTATGCATGTGTATGTATGCATGCATGCATAAATACATATTGTCACCCATATGGTCTCCCTGAACAAGCTAAGTGAATGCCACTGAAATGTATGTTTTCTCATTTCCCTTTCTCAATAGATTGATCACATCCATGTACAAGGCAGTCAAAACTTAGCGTTGCCAGGCCAACAGACAAACATGGAGTCAGGTGTCCTTATGCAAAACATCCAAAGGATCATCCAAGAAAACGACAGACTTCGAAAAGAATGTTTTGAGAAAAGTTCTAGAATTGAATCTCAGAATGAAAAGATTTCTGATTTATTACAGAGAAATCAACAGTAAGTTAATAATGATATAACTGTCATATTCAACAACTCTGACTACCATTGACAGCTGCATATTGTCAATTTCTTATTTTGCATCAAGACTGACTACCTATTATTTGCACAAAATGAATGTTTTTTGTGTGCTCACTTTCAAAAGATTATAATTACTAGATGAAAATCCTTTCAAGGTAGGTGAAATGATTGTAGACATAAATTAGCACATTATATGTTGTAGTCGTATATTTTTTGGCACTGGGTTTATTTTAGCTGAATATGTGAATATCCCTTAGCCTTACCCAGCTGTTATTATGATATGATATGATGTGATATGATATGATACGATATGATATGACATGATATGATATGATATGATATGATATGATATGATATGATATGATATATGATATGATATGATATGATATGAAATGATATGATATGATATATGATATCATATGATATCATATGATATGATATCATATGATATCATATGATATGAAAAACTTTTTCCATACATAATGCTGACATGCTATAATGAGTTGTCATATTTCTATATTCAGTTGTTGTGAAAGGTGTCAACAACAGTCACACTGAATACAGCAGGCTGACAGTTTGAGTTATTTACAAGTAGTGTCTACTTTCCCCCATGCTCTGTCCACCAAATTAAAGTGTGCCTGATATGTCCTAAATTGCTATTTCACCAAATTTTTCATATGCCAAAATACGGTAGTGTATGTACTGGATATAAATATAATAATTCACAAAGATTTACAAGTTGTGTAAACCACTTCTCTAGGATTTCTATGTCTTGTCTTGCCAAAGTAGGTTGCTATATATTTGGATAGCTATGGTAAGGTCAGTATTTGTAACATTTGAATGCTTATTTTTGTTCTTCCAGTTTTGTTGAACAGAGTAATGTGATGCTAGAACAGCGCAATGATTCATTTAAACATACAACAGCACAGTCACAGGCGAGAGTGTTAGAACTTGAACAAGAAAAGGTAAGAATGGTCAGCTTACTTGAAGCAATGAAGGCATGTACTGATCACTATCCATAAACTACCACAACCTGGATGTACTATAAGAATTGGTACACCTGACCTTTAGGTGGTTTTTTAGTGTCTGTTCATATCCAGCTGTTTCCCTTACATTGCAGAAATTGATTTCTTTGAAACTTGCCTCAAAGATGATATGCATCTTAATTTTAATTATTTTTTAAGAAGAGAATGAGTGTCTTGGTCAGCAATTCTCATAAGAATGACAAATTCCACAGTGACTTTCTGATGAAGATTGTCGACCAAGACTCTTGATCGGAGATTTTCTTAGACAGATCAAAAGCTCAGTGCTATTAATTATGAACTACATAAATTGTGTAAGTCATTTGTTATGTGAACAATTCTGGTCATATATCATTTTGCTATGACAATAAAGGATGTATATTTCACACTGTACAGGTCAACCTAACCACTGAATTAAGTGCTGCAACGTATATTTCACACTGTACAGGTCAACTTAACCACTGAATTAAGTGCTGCAACGTATATTTCACACTGTACAGGTCAACTTAACCACTGAATTAAGTGCTGCAACGTATATTTCACACTGTACAGGTCAACTTAACCACTGAATTAAGTGCTGCAACGTATATTTCACACTGTACAGGTCAACTTAACCACTGAATTAAGTGCTGCAACGTATATTTCACACTGTACAGGTCAACTTAACCACTGAATTAAGTGCTGCAACGTATATTTCACACTGTACAGGTCAACTTAACCACTGAATTAAGTGCTGCAACGTATATTTCACACTGTACAGGTCAACTTAACCACTGAATTAAGTGCTGCAACGTCCAGAATCAGTACTATGCAATTAGAAATCGCTAACTTAAAACAGAAAGAAAGTGAACTCAAGCTGCAATTACAGAACACAATGTTGACATCACAACAAAGTTCAGAAGATGTACACAATCTGAAAAGTGCCAAGTTTGGTAAGTTAAGAAAAAATACACATCTAAGGGTCACATCTGAGTTAATTCTATGTGTTTATGACCCAACAGACCTTATATTTATTCAATCTAGCAATGACTCCTTCGTGCTTATTACCTTTTGTAAAGTCGTGAATATTCAGTGTTCATCTAATAAATATGCATGTCTGCTATAAAGTCCCATGGGGCAAAAGTAGAACAGTGTGGAAACAGTAGAGTTGAAATAAAGTTTCAATTTGGTGTTTCTTGACAATTGTGCTAAATTTATGTGATTTGAAATCATAAAATGACTCTCCAGAACCAAAAGTTTATATAAATACATCTACAGTATTTCCTGTTGTGGTGTTCCATAGTTTGAATCAAGAAGATCCACACACTGAAAAATGTGATGTTGGGTATTATAAAACATAAAACACAAGTGTACATGTCGTTAGTGGAATGGTTTTGGAGTAAAATTTGACATCACTTACATACATTACACAAAAAACTGTACTTTTATCATGCAAGCATTGTTGTCATCTTTGCTGTACCAGAATGTGAAAGTAAAATTGAAAGACTTACCAATTCATTGAAAGAAGAAAAACTAGAAGCCAAGAAATATAAAAGTCGTCTGGAAAATCTTGAAGAAGAGTTAACAGATTTAAGAGCAGAAAAAGAAACTCTAGAAAAGGTAAAGAATTCTTTTTGATTTTTTGTATTCAGTGTTTATTGAATTATATGATTTTAACTGTTAAAACTCTGGACTTCATTCCCAGATTCTTTCATTGTTCAGGGATCAGATTAACTTTTTCCGTTTGTAATCCCAGTGGACTATCACATTCCAGTAGCCCAAGGATGGTGACCAGTAGTCTCGTACATAAAACCGTGATGATCAACCAAACCCATATACTGTACAGGCTGTGAAGATAGATAAGAATGCAGCAGTAACAGTTATAATATAAGAACTGTCAGATGCTGTGTACCGGTAGTCATTATTTCAGTGAATTTCATTTTACAGAATTTAGCTGATAGGAAAAGAAAAGCTGCTGCAGAAAAACGGAAAGCCGAAGAAGAAATTGAAGAAGTTAAAAAAACTTATGAGGTAAGCAAACTGGATGTATGATGTATGAGATGTGTTTTGCAGTAGATCTCATTTATGAGTGTTAACAACAAAAATAATAACCCCCCCCCCCCCCATCTCACCTCCCTCCAACAACCACCCCAGTTGATAACTACTAATAGATCTCCAGCAGAAGCTTAGTCTGAAGACGAACTCAAACTCAAAGGTCTGGTTGTCTGATTATAGAGTCCAGACGTTAACCATGGTAACAACATAATTAATAAAATTCTCACCCAGGGGATAGCTTCTTGACAGTGGTAGGATATCCCAGATTTTTAGAACTTGTCACATAGAAGTTGTAATGGAGAAGAGTCCTGACAAAATAAACGACTTGCTGGTCAAGCCATCTGTTTTTCAAATTCACCAATAGTACAATTGTCAAGTTTCAGTCCTCAAACTTCAGTTTTTGATTAACAGATCTTACTACTTCAATAAAACACATTTTGTAGTATACAGTATTGACATCAAGTTATCTCCATTTCTGCTAAGCATTGATGTAGTTGTGGTCTTGTAAATATGCTGTGATTGTTTTGATAAGGACTATGGGAAAGAAGTGGGTAAAAATACAGGCCTCATTACACACAATCACACAGAATGGACACAAGATTTGATCTCTCTGGCAATATCCTGGAAATCAACTGCTGTGTTTGCATCAATTGAAATGGGCTGTAAACAACAATAAACTTATGTATACCATACCTTGATCACATGTCAAGCATACTTTGATCACATGTTAAGCATAAACTTGATCACATGTCACACATACCTTGATCACATGTCAAGTATAACTTGAGCACATGTCACACATACCTTGATCACAGGACAAGCATACTTTGATCACATGTCAAACATTAAAATCATGTGTTAGACATGCTATGATCACATGTAAAACAACTTTATCACACCAATAACACCTCAATAACCTGTAAAAATTTCAGAAAACTGAAAATACATGTACAACTTACTAACATGTCCTTGGTCATCTATCTCCAACTGTACATGGACTTAATAACACATCATACAACATCATGCTATTGCCTGCCTTTCAATGCTTTCCTTTCAACTATTGCAAAAAAAAACCAAATTATTTTGTGAAGATTGTAGTCTGATTTTATACTTTTGGAAAAGTCATGAAAATTTAGTCACTAAAAATTTGACATGTATAACCCATTGAACCTGAACATGTAGAACTTTTTTTGCAAAAATGAAATGTTGTCCAGTTTCAACTTCTGTTGCTGTGAACAAAAAAATAGAAATATCAATTTGATCAAAAAAATTGATGTTAATTTTAGCCATTTTGTTTTCTTTACTTTGTGCTCCAAGCCTGCCCCAGACTCTGGCACATCAAAGGTATAAACTTCATTTTTCCACCTTTCCTTCACTTTTTCCACACATCCATATTTTGTTGTTAGAATGGTTATTTTCCTGTGTTAATCACCTGCATGAAGTGTTCTACCCTACAAATGCAATGCACTTATCCATCTGAAATAGAAGTAGATTGGTGAAACAGATAACTTACCCTATACTGTAACCACACTTGCAATCCCACAATGCATCATGGATTGTCACTGCAGTTTTAAAATTGAGGCATTGTGGGAATGGAAGCTGTGTGTCATTACCATTGTCCAAGAAGCTGACCAATATTACTCAAACAAATTTTTTTGTCTAAGCTAGAAAATATTCGTAAATATTGTTTATATTCATTGTAAAGTGTGTTGCATCTTTTCTCCCACTTTTCTGCATGTGATATAACAGAAATAGAGATGGGGCAGGCTGTGTCTATCTTCAGTGTGCACATCCATACATGCCTGCATTGCATATCACAAAATGACACCACAGTTGCAACATTTTGCTTAACATTAGTCATAACATCTACCACAAGTCTTACCATCACCACAGTAACATTTCGTACAATTCTACCTCACTCCAAAAATAGGTCACAAAAAATCACAATTTGTAGTTCATCTGAAAAAAAGTAGGTCCAAGAGTTGTGGAAGTATTGTGTTTTATTGAAAGTTGATAGATATTATTGATACATGTAGGTGAAATTTAGAAGTAAGTCGTAATTAGTTGTGATATGGTAAATATGATTGTTGTTTGAACTTTTGTTTGTCCATGCAGGAAGAGATGGAAGTGTTGAGAGGCAAATTAAGACATCAGAAAACATCCACAGATGCTGCCACAGCAGAACAGGTTTGTAGTCAATCATGGAAAGATTGTAGTGCAGTTTTATAGAGAAATGTAGGGGAAAAGAAAAATGTGTGATAGCTTACATAGATTAGTAGTTAATTATCTCCCAAATATTTGTATGTATGTATGTATGTATGTATGTATGTATGTATGTATGTATGTATGTATGTATGTATGTATGTATGCATGCATGCACACACATACACAGACAGACACACACACACACACACACACACACACACTAACACATGTGCACACACACATACACACACACACACACACACACAGTGGGAAAACACTGCGAAGTTTGATGTATATAACATGTTTTGTTATGACTATTCCATGTACAGGTTGCCCAAGCGGAGAGAGAATTAGAAACTCAATGGAAAGAGAAGTGTGATAGGCTGGTAGCACAAGCCAATGAAAAACATCGACGAAACTATGAAGAATTGAAAGAAGAAAAAGAAGAAGTGATGCAAAAACTAAGCAGTGTTGAAAACAAGGTAAAAAATGATTGTATAAGTAGTGTTGAAAACAAAGTAGCTACAGCACCTTGCAGGTCACTGTTCACTGTCTCTCTTTGATACAACCACAAAGAAACCAATAAGAAACTGCACATACTACGCTGTAAGATATTAATTTCTTATAAACCATTTAAACGTACTGCAACTAGACTCAAGACATGTGAGTGCCAATGTTTTGATATCTGTATTTGATAAATTTTCATTAAGACAAAATGTAGCAGGAAACTATTCAGTCAGTCCTGCCAACTTTCACTTCTTCAATGATAACAGGTTCTGTATTTACTACTGAGATATTCATAAGTTGATTGAAATTTACTTCTAATGTGATATACAGTGTTTGGTTTCCAGTAGTATTTTAATGTGTTTACAATCATGTTTTTACATTGCATCGATTGTAGTGGTGTGACTGCTACAGTTTCATCATAGTTTACATCATATATAAATGTTTGATGGCACACTTGTGAACATTCATTTGGGAGGAGGGGGCTTTGTCCCAAACAAGCATTTATTGAGCTTGTGGGACATTGTGCAATCGTCCCTTACTTACACAGGATAAAACTAATCAAATTCAACTATACGATTACATTTAATCTGCCAAACTTATGTTCAAACCAATCATTTACTTTTTTAGTTCTGTATTACTAGCAAATAAAACTTATTGTGATGAGATAACATTTGAATGCCCAATTATTTTCATGATAAATAAACAACTTATTGATTGACTGTTATTGTCTCATTACAGTTAGCAACGTTAAAGTCATCCCATGGGGAGGATGGTAAACAAATAGAAGAGCTAAGAGAAGAGCTTGAAGAAGCCATGGACTGGAGAAACAAGGTTAGTGTAGGATGGATGCAAGAATGGATAACGGTAGTGGTGAGTGGTAATGATATGGTTTGGGATAGATCAAAGTGTAATTTTTTTTTTTTTTTTTTTTCTCAATTTTTTTTTATTTTATTTATATCACGAAACAAAAAGGAAAAAGAAATACACGACAAAAGTTTTGCAACAAAAACTAGATATCTAGATCAAAGTGTAATGATATGCTATGTACTGTATATTATGATGGTGGTTAGGGTACATAGGTGCTTGATACTGTGAATGGTGGGGTGGTAATCATTGGGTGATTGCATACTTGATATACTGTTAATGTCAGATACTAGTACCAAATTGAAGATTTTCAAATCAAATGTTATGAATGAATAAAGTGAGTAATAATTACTTGATAATGTTAATGACAATCATTTGACATCAATCCAGTTCCAACTTTACTACTAATCATTCAGCAATTTTGAACTTTTGATTTGTGTTTTAAATCAATAAAAGTAAAGTGACTTTCTAAATTTCTATTTTATATAGTATGAGAGTCTTCAGAGAAATGCAGCCAGTATGAAGGACAGGTATGAACAAAGAATACAGGAATTATCACAGAATCTATCTACATCAGTAGCAGCTGCTGCTGCAGCAACCACTGCAGCAGCCAGTGCAGCACAGTCTGGTGCTACTAGTACTAGCAGTGGTGGCTTTACAAAGGAACAACTTATTGAAGAAGTAAGTGATTTTGAAGTAGACAAGAAAGTCACTTGAATGTCAAACATTATTGTCATGTACCTATACTCACATCAATATATTGCATAGATATTTTCACCACCAGAAAACTTTGTGATTTTACAGTCTGAGCTAGTTCTCAAAGACTAATTTTTTTTTTACGAATTACCAGATATTGTGTTCATGTTCATGTACAAGAGAAGACATTGTAGTCACTACTTATTTTTGCATTTTTGTTTTCCAGTGAAATACTTGTAAGTGAAAATAAAACTTTAGTGAAAATGTCCAGGTTGACAGTTTAGTGTTATAGAGAAATTGACAGCTCTATCAATGTAATAATTTCCCCAAATAAAGTCATTGTGTATATCAGTTCAACTTTGTGATACAGCCTGTAAACCTTTATCATGATTTTAACCAGTGATTGATTTGATTTGATTTGATTTGATTTTTTATTTGATTGGCAACAAATATTCAGAAAACCACAAAACAAAATACTGATATACAATATACCAACTATCACATTCAAATGAAAGGCAGAACAGATACATAACTGAATACCTTCCCAAGGATGACACAAATTTCATTGTGGTCCTCTAACTTTTAATATCACATCTTGGTGTTGTCTTTTTTCAAATGTAGTTTTAAGCATTTGATGGGGTAAATGATAAAACCTTTATGGTCAGGATATGGGTTTTGTGAACTCAGTGGTACAGCTTACAGGCCCTCCCATGATTGAGTCCTTGTGCCAAGCAACCCAAATCTTCAAAACCCATTTCAGGGCCATACAGATAAAAACATGTACGCAAGATTTGCAATGTCTTTCGATAGCAAATTCAAGATTTTTGATACAGTATTTATTTTGATTTTTTCTGTTTTCAGGTGAAGAAGATAATGAATAATGTATATTACTCACTTCGGAGTGAATTTGATACAGAGAAAAGTTATACTGGTAGTGAGGTGTTAGCTACTATGATGAATACTATCAAGGTATCACTTGTTTTTTTGTGGGTTTTTTCAGTATTATGATGAAAGCTGATTTGTGCAAGTCTAAGTTCATGGATTTGACTTCCTATTGTACTAAAATTTTCAAGTAGCTCAATATTGTATGAGTTCATGGATGTGTTTGAAATTTTGAAATTTTCAACTAATATTTGAAAGTTATGAAAATAGCAGGAATTAGATCATTTATTTTTTGAAAGTCCAGGAATTACTTAGTTTACTGCTGGAAAGTCCAGGATTGTGAAGTGTTTGAAATGATATATTTGCCATAAAGTGTGAAAATTTCAAGTAAATTTTATGTTGCTAAAAGTGAAATGGCAATCTTCTCTTGTTCAGGACCTACTTCTTGTGTCCTATCAAGTAACTGCTTGTTTTGTCCAAATTGAGTTCTAAACCTACATGGGCCTTTATATATCAGAATAGATATAATACATGTATATTGATGGCACAAATCAAGAGATCTGATTGGTTTAGAACTGGTCTAAAAGTGTGATATATGCACAGTTGGCATGCATCCAAGTTGTAAAGTTTACAAATATTACGTGTAGTTCACATTGTCGTCTGCTTCAATTGTTGTCGTCTGCAATAGTAGTGAACTCTGTGAATTGTCAAAGGAAGATATTCTTAATGAGACAGGATGGGTTATTGCTTAATTATAACCTTGTCTTGGTGTTCTAAATTTGCCTTCATTTATGGTATTTATACATAGTCATTATATATATGTGCACTAGTCTTAAAACCTGATGACATCAGAACAAATGTGAAAAGAATCCTGCTACTTGGAGAAGGAGCTATGTCTGTGAACTCAACACAAATTAACTTACTAACTAATGTGTTACATTGTATTCTACTAATGTATTACATTGTATTATTTGTCCAGTCTGTGACTTTGAAATTGATGGAGCCTAGTGGAAGTAAAGAAAGTGGTGATGAAGATGACGATGATGAGGAAGAAAGTGAGGAATCAGATACAGAAGAGGAAAGTGATGATGATGATGATGATGATGATGATGATGAAGATGGCCCAGAGGAAGATAAGAAGAAGGGTAAGATGGTATTACTTTAATCTCAATCCAAGACTGGCATTGAATATCACTTTATAATGTGGAGTTTTCTTGCAGTATCCTTTTAACATCAGTAATTCTCTCTCATTAACAGAAGAAGCATCACTAGTTAGCAAACCAGCAGACACTGGTCCACCGTCATCACCCCCTCCCCCACCTGCATCACCCCCAACTCCATCAGTAGAAGAGGAAGAATCTAAACCCGAGTCAGAAACTGTTGCCTATGACAACAAGGAGGATGAACCACAGCAACAACAACAAGATGATGCACAGGCTGTAGGAGGAGAAGAAGTGGATGCAGGTGTTGCTGAGGGAACGGGTACCGAAGCCGATACAGCAGCTGTAGCAGAGAAAGAGTCTCCTGAACCAGAAGAAGATGCTGTGGAAGAATCGCTTCCTACTCAAGATGGTAAATGAAAAGTTTTGGTTACCATAACAATGAAAATCTTACCAACAGTGCTACATTTATTATCTGGCTTTAATAAATTTTACCAACAGTGCTACATTTTATTTTTCAATCTTAGCAACAGTGCTACCGGTACATTTTATTGTCTGACTCAACAAAGATACAGCAGAGATATTTGTTGTGAAAGATGATGAAATATAGCAATGTTAGTAAGATTTTTGTCAAGACAGATGGTAAAATGTAGCAATGTTAGTTGTAGATATCATTGCCACCCTCCCTATGTCTATGCAAGTCATCATTCCTATATCAGAATGGTATGGTCCAGGTCATAGAGGTCACTCTTGATTGTTTACATATGATTTCCTACTAATGTGACTCAATGTTTATTTCATATGTAGAACCACAGCCTGAACAAGATGATGAAGGAGAAAGTGAAGAAAAAGTGGAATCATTGCAAGAAGAGGAACAACCTGTTGAAGATGTTACATCACAGGAAGAGAATAATGCACAACTTCCAGAATCAGAACAAGCCAGTGTTCCAGAATCTGAACAAATCAGTGTTGATTTACCGTCTGTGGAAGGGGGAGAAGAAACAGAAGATAGAATGGAAGTTGTAGATGAAGCTAGAACAGAGGATGATGGGAAGGATATAGAGGAAACACCACCAGAAGCAGCAGCAGAAGAAGTGAAAACAGAAGATAAGAAAGATGAAACGTAAGTGATTATGTACAGAATAAAATGAGTATTAGAAGTGAGATTTAACAGATGTGTTCAAGAAAACTATGTCTAATTCAACTGATACAAAATAACATCAATTTGTTCATCTTATAACAATCCATCTCACTTTTCAACTCCCATTCTTATATTTATCACTTGACAGAAGTAACATATTTGGTGATGATGATGATGACACAGCAGAAGACTTATTTGGAAGTGATGCGCCAAAGAAGGAAGATAACGAAGATGATGAGAAGAAGGAAAAGAAAGAAGACTCTAGTGATGAAGATGTAAGTGTTTAAGTGTGTTTATATTTGTTTGTCAACATGTCAGATACTATTAATCTGAAATGCACCTGTGAAATAAACTATTTAAACCTTTCCTCTTACTTCATTCAAGTAAACTCTAACCTATTCTCAGTTAAAATCAATAAACACATCTAAGGTCACCATACAAATTTGTAAAATAGAAGTCAAAATTATATCAAGATTTAGTCATTTCAGAATCCAATATGGCCACTATCCAATATGGCCGTAGAATCCAATATGGCCACTACCACCATGTTAACTCTTTGGGAAAATGAAAAATTGTTGATTCCTTGAAAACAAGATGATGGACACCAAATTTCTTATATTATTGAAAAGTACAAGTAGGTTAGGAACTAAACATCTCTTGAAATGATAGCCTCGGCATTCTTTGGCAAGGAGTACATAAAGGATATGTATATCTATGACCGGTATAGCACCATTTTGACAGATAAATGTATGTTCAATATCATGTATACACCCATGATGTGTACAGTGCTGTTTTGCCAGACACAGACATTGGCAATTCCTTCTGTATGATTTGTAATGCATCATCTTGATAGACTGAGTCAATTTGTACTGTATATCACGCCAACAGGTCACTAAACCAAGACCTCCACCACCATTGTTCCCAGATGAAGATGATGATGATGACTTAGACTGGCTGAGTTGATGTCCCAAGGTCAAAGATCATGCTACAGGAATGTCCCTCATGGAACATGAACAGTAGTTCGGATCATTTCTTCGTATCTGCGGAACCAAATGTAAATGTTAATGTCATAGCAATGTATTCCAAGATGTTTAGAGTTGACATGAAATCATGAAATGAACTTGTCATCATATTTGGTCTTGGCTCTTTTGGTAAACAATCCTACACATAATAATACATTAGGTTCAAGTAACGAATCTGATCAATCAACAGCGCCCTCTAGTGATACACTGTCACTATGTAAAGACAAGGTGTTCAGCTGTGTGCAGACAGATTTATGATTTCAGTTGATTCACTGTATCCATCATTGGATTTCAACAGATTTAGAATGTTTTAACTGATGCTCTGAACATGATGAATGCTAGTCAGAATATTTAGAAACCTGTTGTGTTGAGATTTTTGTTTCATTTTTGTTTTTCATAGAATAAAAAAGTGGATATAAATTTGCCCTTTCACTATTCTATCACTAGGTGGCGCTGTTGTATTGAAAGGTTTGATGCATATTGTTAACTGACAATACCATACTAACATTACTTTATATAATACATGAACTGTAGTCTGTAAGGTTCACTGTGACAGGGCGCCCTCACACATCGGTCAAGAGGTGGCCAGTGAGGGTAGAATGACACAACATATCTTACAGTCTACATGAACTGTTGATACAAACAGGAGTACTGCTTTGAAGGGAGACATTTGAAATTTTGATAACCACAATTGTTGTTTCTTTGGCCTCAGTATAGTGATATTTTAGTGACCTAAACTGATGAAACATGGGGGTGGGGGATGGGTTGATAGAACTGTAGTAGAAGCAAACTACAGTATCAAGTGCAATTGTAATCAGAATTATCAAAATGTTGTCGGTTTTTTTTACATAGCAAATAGACAATAGTATGTAAGAAAGAAAATATTTTGGTGTTTCAAGATGAAAAATTTGCTATTTTATAAGTTTATGTGGTAGCAATGGTGTTTAAAAGTCTAGTGTGTTGAGGACACACAGAATAAAAACAGGAACATAACAATAGTAAACCAGATAATTATCCAAAATAACAACACAAATCGTGACAAAATGGAAAAGTAGGAAGTCTTTTATGATGACGATGTATGCTATGAAAATAAAATCTTTTTTAAAATTATGCTATAACCTGAATAGTTTGATTAAAATTATCAAAAATAGTTATGTTTGTTTGCTAACAGTACAAGTTATTATTTCATTTGGATGGTCTATGAAATTGTTCCATTTTGAAGTAACTCAGACTTTGCATTTTTTCATTGCAATGACTTGTAGATATAGAAAATATAGAACTTTATACAGAAAATCAAGGACTGGCCAACACATTGCAGATAAACTAGGCCACTTAGGATCTTACAGAAAAGACTAGGCCTGCTTTAGCTCACTGTAGAAAAGTTATGACTACCCAGCACATTGGAGTAAACCAGGCCACCTAGGGTCTTACAGAAATGATGACCTAATTTAGCTCACTGTAGAAAAGTTATGACAACCTAGCACATTGGAGTCAACTAGGCCACCTAGGGTCTTACAGAAAAGACAACCTGCTTTTAGCTCACTGTAGAAAAGTTATGACAACCTAGCACATTGGAGTAAACCAGGCCACCTAGGGTCTTACAGAAAAGACAACCTGCTTTTAGCTCACTGTAGAAAAGTTATGACAACCTAGCACATTGGAGTAAACCAGGCCACCTAGGGTCTTACAGAAAAGATGACCTGCTTTAGCTCACTGTAGAAACGTTATGACTACCTAGCACATTGGAGTAAACCAGGCCACCTGAAATTCTAGGCATACTAAGGTGATTTCAAATAAATTAGGACAACTTAGCCCAGTGCATTCAATTTAGGACCGCTGTCCCATGCCATTCTGTTTAGTTGAATCCAATTTTCAGTCATAATGACCACTTGGTATAGGATCACCTGATACATACCTCCAATTCAAAAGACCACTTTGGTATATGATCACCTGATACATACCTCCAATTCAAAAGACCACTTGGTGTATGATCACCTGATACATACCTCCAATTCAAAAGACCACTTGGTGTATGATCACCTGATACATACCTCCAATTCAAAAGACCACTTGGTATATGATCACCTGATACATACCTCCAATTCAAAGACCACTTGATATATGATCACCTGATACATACATGTACCCCGGTATAGCAGTGTGTTTTAGAGTAACTAAATGTTACATCCACTCTCATTTTTCCATTATAAGTTAATCCATGGACAGTGAAGACAAAACAAAATCTTTGGTCAGTTGTTCAGGGAATGTTTGAATAATACATGTTTTGTAGATGAGTACACTATTGATAAAAAATAGTACACAGAACCCCATCAAGTGTGAGTGTAAATGTAGCATACTTGGGGTTATTACATTAGTGCTTGCAGTGTTCTCTGTAGTCAAACATTCATGAGTATAGCAAGTGAAAGTGCAGCAGAAAACACTGCAAGCAAGAATGCAAGTACTTCTGAATGCCCACACTGTCACTGATGCTGCATGGAATTCTGTTATTGTTACAGATGTTTATCCAAAACAACAAACTTTTGTAAAAATGACACTATGCGAACACTGCTTTCGTATAGAACGAACAACTGTCCTCATTTGCATGCAGGTATGCAATAATGTTTTTCTGTATTGTACTCAGTAGTGTTCTTCACTGTAAAGTTATAGCAGTACTCTGTACTAGACAGTACAGATTGATAGCCCAGTTGTAAAGTGTTGAGCACATCTTCTTTAAAACAAATTTTAAATATATACTTTGTGTTGACAATCCTTCATTAATATCTTCCACATATGCATCAACCATTGCTAAGTAATGCTGCAATTAGTAGAATTCTATGAAAACTTACAACATATTCAAATCTCTTCCACTCTCTTACATCAATTAAAAACACTGTCAACCACTGCTGCAATGAAATCTTACAACAAAATCTAAGCAATGTCTGCATGGTCTTACAATGATCCAATATTACAAATTGTATATAGATGGTGTATAATTTTCATTTCCCAACATTTTCAAGGTTATCCAGAACTTGTACTTTTACGTGTATCACTCATCAATGGTATCCATTTCAACAGATCCAAGTAATTGTTATTTTCTTGTAAGACCTCATAAGACCTGATATGATTTATTGGAAAGAGAACTAGGTGGTTTCTGTTAAAGATAATTTCATTTGTGAAAAAAAACATGCATGTACAATTTGGTCTAAATGGGAATGTATAACGAGTTTATCAAGTGAGATGAAACATCAAAAAGATTGTAATAAAATTCATGTAAGTTACAATATTGTTGTTATGAGCTGCCTCTTCTTTTTGTCAGTGTATGTATATATCAAAGTAGTATCTTTGTGCCAAGTTTGATTAGGCTAAATACAGTGTATGTATATATCAAAGTAGTGTCTTTGTGCCAAGTTTGATTAGGCTAAATACAGTGTATGTATATATCAAAGTAGTATCTTTGTGCCAAGTTTGATTAGGCTAAATACAGTGTATGTATATATCAAAGTAGTGTCTTTGTGCCAAGTTTGATTAGGCTAACTAAAGTGTATGTATATATCAAAGTAGTATCTTTGTGCCAAGTTTGATTAGGCTAAATACAGTGTATGTATATATCAAAGTAGTGTCTTTGTGCCAAGTTTGATTAGGCTAACTAAAGTGTATGTATATATCAAAGTAGTATCTTTGTGCCAAGTTTGATTAGGCTAAATACAGTGTATGTATATATCAAAGTAGTGTCTTTGTGCCAAGTTTGATTAGGCTAAATACAGTGTATGTATATATCAAAGTAGTATCTTTGTGCCAAGTTTGATTAGGCTAAATACAGTGTATGTATATATCAAAGTAGTTTTCTTTGTGCCAAGTTTGATTAGGCTAACTAAAGTGTATGTATATATCAAAGTAGTTTCTTTGTGCCTGGGACTATTATATTTTGACAAATTTTGACAAGATGGGTGATTTATTGTACATTACTCAATGTTTGAACATGCTGAAGGAAAGATCAAAATTTTCTAAAAAATGAAGATTTCTGTAGAAGATCTAGGTTGAGATCATAGTTCATTGGATGGGATAGGGTCAAAGTTCATCTTTAATTCTTCTGATCTGTGTGTTAAAATCCACTTCTTTGTTTTCTGTGAATACTTTAAAGTTCTTCCTGACTTCAGCTACACTTAACTTTCCATCCTTGTTGTCATCAACTTGTCCCATTATCAGTTTAGCCTGGAGGAGAAATAACACCATAGGGAAGAAACACTTATCAAATCCAGAACAGGAAAAGACCAGTTTTGGATATTACAAACATAAGCATGTTGTCCTTGTAATTTGCTTAACCATCACGCTTAATCTTATTATATCCTAAATCATACAGACGCACATACATACATACATACATACATACATACATACATACATACACACACTCATACATACATACACACACATACACACACAAACACATACATACATACATACATACATACATACATACATACATACATACATACATACATACATACAAACAAACACTATTTGATAATACACAACTTTCCAGCCTACTAGCTTTGGATTACTTATTCATAAATTAGATATGATCCTATCAAATCTAACAATATATACATTTGTATTAATAAAGAGATGATGTCTGAATGGTCACTAACCACTCCATATGCAATGAAATGGTGTAGATTGGGTAAATGCTGGGAGGGGGTGGGGTGGGGGGCAGAATTATATATGTCTAAGCACTACCTACTCCATATGCAGCAGAACGGTGTAGACTTGGTAACATAATGTCTAAAACTTCAGGAACACTGAGTCTTCCATCACTGTTAGCATCTATCATTTCAAACCGTCTTTTCCAATCCTCAAGTACTTTGGCAGCTTTTGTAGAAAAATGAAGACTGCATTAATTAAAGATTTCTTACATGAGATTTAGTTTATTAAAGAAGAATCTATCAGGCCACTACTTTGAACGGGCAGAGCAATAATCAATCATATATGCACTTTTGAGAAGCACCCCAACGACTGTACCAGAATTTTAAGGGAAATATTTCCCAAGTGCACTTCACAGATCTCTTTCTTGATAAATTTAATCAGGATTTTCTTAATTTTTGTCGTTTTCATTACATTGCAACAATAAAATTCATTTTTTGATGATACTCTTCGATTCACAACTTAGAGTAACCATGGTAACATACTTGTTGTTATATCATTGCTATATACATTGGCTAAATGAGTTAATTCATATTATGAGACAATTTTGGTAACCATAGTAACCGAGCAACAAATGGTAAAATTACTTCATTTGATGCGCAACACAGAATTTTGGCCTATATAAAAGTTCAATGTATACGTAGGTATAGTCAGTAGTTTTGAAACATGTATTGTGTATGGGAAACGTTTTGGACCTTGGTTTCCATGGCAACCACAATTGTGAGTAATAATATGTTTTTATATCTTTGGGCCATGCCTGATATTGATGCTGTACTACTAACCGTTTATCTGTATATATTAACATTTCACCAGAGTTAAACATACCTTTCTCTTCCAAGCTTTCGTCATCATCATCATCATCATCATCATCATACTCGTCATCATCATCTCTGATCAGATCTGGATATATTTTACCTATGTATTCCTCAGATTCAACACTGCCATCAGAATTTTTATCGAAGTCGTCGAAAAACTTCCAGGCTATAAATTCCTGACAAAAGTGCATGGTGCATTTTTAGTTCAATTGTGTATCAGTATGCTCATGATCAAAAATCGTCTATTCTATCATGCATAAACAAAGAGATACATCACACTGGACCAACGTCGATAATTATTAACATTTTAATAGTTTAATTATCCTACAAGAGAGTTTTATAATTAATAAATGTGATCAAACCAAAAATCAAATGTGGTCAATAACATACCTTCATATTGTCGTACAACTCTGGGTGTTCAAACACAAAAAATTCTTTTTTGGATAACACTTGATCACTGTCAGCATCCGCTGCGTCAAAACGTTTCTTATCCTGAATAATTTCCTGGCAATTTAAAAGTAAAGATAAAATGAAAGAAACGTAGCAAAGGTCATGCCACCCTACGTATAATTGCATTTATTAGAAGCCGCAGAAAAGGGAGAAAGCGAGATTGATGTATAAAAATTTGTATATATATAATATCATAACAACAAAACCTCACGACCGGTACCGGTCACTTTGGGTTTTGTGCGTAGCTTTTTAGGTACCCTTACATACCTCACACAAGACTACATTGTAAACACATATACTTACTTTTGCAAAATCGATGTGTGCCATTGGCCCCTCATTTCTATACATAAATGTGACAGTTTCGTCCCAAGATAATTTGCCATCACCGTCACCAGCACTGTCTATCAACTCAAAACCCTCTTCACTTTTCATCCGATACATGGCCACAATTGTCTTGTATATCCAGTCCTTCATTTCATCTAAATAGTCAAAATTATAGTATCCATAAATGAATGTAGCGTTGTCATGACACCAAGTACAGCCTGTGTCATGTTAGTGTTTACTGGTTCTGTTTTGATACAACTACACAGAAAACAATATAAATATACACAGTTGGACAGTTGGTTAAACAGACAGACAGACAGACGGACGGACGGGCGGACAGACAGACAGACAGACAGACAGACGGACGGACGGACAGACAGACAGACAGACAGACAGTCAGACAGACAGACAGACAAATACTCAATACTTACTTTTATCCAATCTCTTACTTTCATCTACATCCATCATTCGGAATATCTTTTCCAATCTTTTCTTTGTCTGTGTTTTGTCGAGGACATCTTGTGACTACAGAAGGTGAAATAATAAAAAATCTGAGTCAACATAATACAAAGTATAGACAGATAAACTGTCTTAAAAAGAAAGAACCAAAGAAAAGGAGATTAGAATCGATCCCGGGACTAAGGACATATTGTGGTACAAAAGCGCTTCTACATCGTTCATGTTGTAAGGGAGCCTTCAGTAATTACAAGAGGGGAGGGTGGAGGAGTTAGGGGCTATATTTTACCAATCGGTTCTGTGAGGAGAGCAACGTATTAGAAAATGGAACTATACTAAGGGGGGCTACATTTTACTTTGATTCATTGTATTATCTAACTTTTTTGAACTTTTTTGTGATTTTGGCATCCCACCACTTGTGCCACGTACACCCCACCACTTCCACCATTGTACTGTAATGTCAGAGCATATCAGTCAAAGCACTGCTATTAATCAGTGAATCTATTGTTAGTTGTGGCGTGAGGAGAGGAATAGGTCTCACAGGAGTGAAGGGGGAACAGTGTGGTGAGATATTGGACATAGTGGAGCTAGTGGGGATGTTGACCATGCTCGGTCCCGACAGTAATGACAGTGTGCACGTGACCATAGGGAGTTCTGGCCTTCAATTAATTATATACAAATGTAATTAGAACCATACACGAAAATTAATTAATTACTCAAACAAATTTACTGTGATGGAAGAAGTGGGAAACAATCAATGCCTTTAAAATTATCAATGTGGTGGCAGCGGTGGGCTAGGTCCGTACCATCGATTCTGTGCCTCGTGTCCCATTTCACGTCTGACGTCATACTTTTGAAATATTTTAACAGGGATAAGTCATGTCTTAGGGCCACTTTTTAGAAAAAGGAATCGGGGAGGGTGGCATTTTAAGCGACAGAACGGGCTTGATTTCCCCTTCTTCCAGTGAAGAAGACTCCCTGAAGTGTTGGCATGAGGAGGGCAATAATATACATGTATGTGGTATCATCAGTGATTTTGAAAAGAGGGACCTTGTATCAATAACAAGAGCAAAGTCTGATATATGCTGATATGTACACTTTATTTTTTTTTTTAAATGACACCAAAAGGACTCATCGTCCATATCTCTCCATTATCTTACGAACAGGGCAGAAGTTGTGGGAATTGAACACACGTCATTCTTTATAGTATACATCATTGCAATAGACCAAGGCAACAGGGTCAAGGGTCAAGGGTCAGTAATTACAACGTTTTACTCCTTTACGTGCTCGAGCAAAAATATTGAAAATTGTTGTTTTTTTTAAGTCGTCATCACTATCATATGTAAATTTAACTTTACAGTCTGTAAAATAGTACTAGTTTCGATTTTGGCTAAGTTATTTTTTTCATTTTTTAAACAAGTCTTGATATTAATATTGTACGTTGCTCACCAAGTGACGTGGTCGGGTTGTGCATGCATACAGGATATCTAGGCTTATACGAACATTTGGGTTCCATATCGAAACATGGACATCTTAAATATATACAATCATGTAGAAATCATTAGCGACACTATGGTCAACAACTCATTCTGGTGAGATTTGTGTAGTCTGAAAAGTTGAAGAATACTGCATAACTTACTTCTATACCAAATAATTCGTCAAAATCTACATCTAAGTCCTCATATTCTAGTGGCGGAATTGTTTCAGTGTCTTTATCACCAATTGGTGTAGACGAGTTCTTTGTAGTTGTCGTACATGTAAAACTAACAAGGTATAGAAGAGTAACTATGGCAACAACTTGTCTAAGCATCATATTCCAGTTGATGAAAATCACCTAAAAGAAAGAATCATTTGAATGGTTAAATATGGAATCTTTTTTTAAATTAGTACTCACACTTGAACACGTCGTATCAATCCACACTGTTCATATACATCGGTTATAGAATAACACTCTCGGAACCCAGAGTGCAATTTTCCTGCTAACGCAACGAAAAATGGTGCAATTTCATAAATTTCCCTGCTGTAACAACAAATTCGAAGATATTATATTGTACAAATATGCAATATTTTTATTTATTTATTGCTTGACGCAGGTTCCATGCCCATACAAAACAGATTAAAAAATATAAACTATGCAAATACAAAAAACTGTCACAGACCAAAGTTACAAATGGATCAGAGTAACAGAAAACTAATATGAAATATCTCTCATTGCCTGGATTTGGAGAGAGTTCCTTACCGTGCATACATGAATAGTAACAAAGACATTTTAATTGTTTTCAACTTTCTTAATACATTTATAAACACATTTACGCATAACTTAAAAACACAGAAAACAACAACAACAACAACAACAACAACAACAACAGCAACAACAACAACAACAACAACAACAACAACATGAGAACTTAATGTCATCCTCTATAAAGCACACTTCCCTCCTCTTACAGGTAAAATCCATTGTAACCTAACATGCGCACAGCTGTGTATGATGCACATTGAATTGACAGTGACACAAGCTTGATATCAAAATGAATACATATAGGAATTCATTACCTTAAGTTAAAGTGTAAAGCTATTACTCCGGTGTGTTACGGTAACCGTTCAATTCATCACATTTATGCTATAGAATTGTTTTACGAACTCCGTTTATTAAACATACTGTAGGTATAGATTGAGTCGTGGCGATGGTTAACAGGTGGCGTAGTGACGTCATTATCAGGTAGAGTAGTCATCTCCTATATGACGTATTTGCAGCATATCAGTGTTAATATCTCTGATAGTGGGTAAATAATTACTACAGTCTGTAAAGTGTCTGCATTATTTATAATTTACGACATTGGAGCGATATCGGCCAGTTGCTGGTTGCAAAAATGTCAAAGTAACCAGAAAACATCATGTGTTATTATGGATGCGGATATCATATATACATTATGGATATTTTGAAAAAAAATGACAGTTGTATTAATTATTTCAATTTATATCAATGACGCGAAAAAACAAGCGATTTTTAATCATAGACTTACTTTATATGTATACTTACTTTATATGAATAGATTATCCTGGTACACTAATATACAGTACATGAACATTATGTATTCCGAGACTTGTTTTCTGTAAACTGATACCGGTGATGGATTCCATTGGTCAGCAGAGAACCACGTGGACAATTGGAGAACGTTAATGAATGAATGAATGAATAAATGAATGAATGAATGAATGAATGAAAGAATGAATGAATGAATGAATGAACGAACGA
Source organism: Glandiceps talaboti (assembly GCF_964340395.1). Lineage (NCBI taxonomy): Eukaryota > Metazoa > Hemichordata > Enteropneusta > Spengelidae > Glandiceps > Glandiceps talaboti. Next base: position 1,367,796 of record NC_135558.1, on the reverse strand, counting down.
ACGAACGATATGAACGAACGAACGAACAAACGAACGAACGAACGAACGAACGAATGAATGAATGAATGAATGAATGAATGAGTGAATGAATGAATGAATGAATGTACAAATAAACACACACACGTATATTTTGAAGATGTGCATACTTTCGTTAGTGTACAATACATTGAATTAACTATAACTGAAAATAATATATAATTGCGAAATAAAGCATAAGAATTTGACCGAGGTTCTGATGGAACTGGAAGTCTGTATGGATCGTTCAAGAATTTCCTGATAGAGCAAAGTGGACAAAGATGCAGATGACGTCATTGTTGATTGATAATTCATATTATTATATTATTTACTAGTCCATTTTTACACCGTTTGCCAGTGTAGTGACACTCGACTGAAGCACATTGATACTCCTGTCTGTGACTGAAGGTAGAGATGTAGACACGCTGTGCCACAAGAGGGCGCAGTTTCCAAAAGTTTGACGGATCGGACAGACGACGCCGACATCGACAGGAAGTACTTACATATCAAGGCCACCCAGTCGAAACTTGCAAAGATTGTGATTGATTTGTGACTGCTGTGACCCAAAACACCGTGTGTTTAAAATTACGAACATCAGATCACATAATTATGTTAGCCCAAAAACTGACGAGCAGTTGTCTACGCGTTGCAAAACCACTCTTTCAAATATCGAGACCTGCGGGAACACTCACGTTAGAATCACCGGCCAGTTTAAACTTTGTTGGAGGACACCGTGTATTAGCGACCAATACTGATAAATCCCAGGACATCAGGGTGTTTGAACCCGCTACAGGTAAGCAATATTATACTTTCGTGGTGTTTCAGAATTGGGATGAGGAACAACATCCGAGAATTTAGGAAAGTTGTCTGAAGTCACGCATGCATCGTGACTTCAGAAAACACTGATGAAGCCATGATGGTGGGTAGGGTACCTGGTGAAAGCTGTGGTGAGCTACTTGAAATTATTGGTGCAAAACAAAGTTAAATTCATGAACTTAGACAGAACGTTTGGACAGATGAGCTGTTATCATACTGTGTGCATGTATGTATATATGTGTACATTTGCTAGTAATGGACTGGGTCCCTGTTTCTTCCAAATATCGATCTTCACATATTAATATAATAAATATTTATGTTTTATCCTAGGTAAACTTCTATGCACGTGTCCTAGTTCTGGCCAAGATGATGTCAATGAGGCTGTGCAAAGTTCAAAAGAAGCCTTCCAGATTTGGTCCCAATACTCAGGAAGTGAAAGGGCTAAATATCTTAGGAAAGCAGCTCGACTTATAACTGTAAGTACATTGATTTTATTTCTCAGAACTTTTAGAAAAAAGCCAAAGATAAGAAGATACAAATATGTCAACCTGGGATTAAATTATGGATGTTTGACTAAGTTGATCTTTGACTAATTTGATTATGTTAGTTTTTATGTAGCATTCCCACACTGTACTTAAAGTGCTGTACAATTATTACCCCTGGCATTAACATACAATTCACTGCAGCCTCTATAAGCACATAGGATTAAAGCATTCACATTACAACCTCTATCCTACCAGGTCCCCAATTATACAGCTGAGTTGACAAGGGCACAATGATGGTTCCAATCTTGCCCAAGGTTAAACAGAAACAGACAGCAGTGGCGGGGCTTGAACCTGCAACCTGCAGATCACAAGTCATCAACTTTAACCATTGAATGATTGACTTCACAAGTCATAGTTTTCATGTAGTAGCATGATAGAATGATTATGTAAGACATTGTAATCAACACGTTTTATAATTGAACAATGTATTTTGTTATGTAAGCAGTCATTGTAGTCAGATAATTCTGTATGATCAGTGAAATCTATGGTTGATCCTTTTATTAAAATTAATGGTATACAAAAACAGTTCACTTTAATTAAAAATAATCATAATAATAATGATATAATGAACAAGAATGTTATTTTCACATGGAAATAATCTGTGTTGGTATATCATAGTATTGAATTTATTAGGCTCACGTGTCCATAAGGTCACATGTATTGAGTAGTGGGTCAATCTGTTGACAAAGACTGAAGTGGGCAGTCGAAAATTTCAGGTAAAATTTTCAAGTTGTGTTTGGAACAGAAGTTAAATTCAATTCAAGAAGAATGTTAATTTCCCAACTCTGCCCCTCCCAAGGTTTGATAAAAACTTTGATGTATATATGTAGATATTATTCCCCAGTACATTTCTTTATTCAGCTGAGGAAAATGAGTGACCCAAGGGGCCATGTCACTATGAGTTGCTAGACGAGTAGTTACAAACCCTTAGGTCATGAGTATTTTCCAACTGAATGAAGTAAAATATTGGAGAATAACATAATTATACCAGCACCAGTAATATCAAAGAAAAATCAGGGAAAGTAATGGTAATTTTGAATAGTTTGATTCATGTTTTGAACACAGCAAAACCAATGACGTAGACACAGGTTCTCACGACACATATTGTCCAGGGTATAAATGACATATTTTGGGGTTCAACTTTGCTTGTGAATGGTATAATTCTGGAAATGTATAGCAAGCTATTTGACTATGGTATAAATGACTATATCTTACCAATACCATGATACCATGGTATAAATGATTATATCTTACCAATACCATACTATGGTATAATGACTAGATCTTACCAATACCATACTATGGTATAATGACTATATCTTACCAATACCATACTATGGTATAAATGACTATATCTTACCAATACCATACTATGGTATAAATGACTATATCTTACCAATACCATACTATGGTATAAATGACTATATCTTACCAATACCATACTATGGTGTAATGACTATATCTTACCAATACCATACTATGGTATAAATGACTATATCTTACCAATACCATACTATGGTATAAATGACTATATCTTGCCAATACCATACTATGGTATAAATGACTATATCTTACCAATACCATACTATGGTATAATGACTATATCTTACCAATACCATACTATGGTATAAATGACTATATCCAACCAATACCATACTATGGTATAAATGACTATATCTTACCAATACCATACTATGGTGTAATGACTATATCTTACCAATACCATACTATGGTATAAATGACTATATCTTACCAATACCATACTATGGTATAAATGACTATATCTTGCCAATACCATACTATGGTATAAATGACTATATCTTACCAATACCATACTATGGTATAATGACTATATCTTACCAATACCATACTATGGTATAAATGACTATATCCAACCAATACCATACTATGGTATAAATGACTATATCTTGCCAATACCATACTATGGTATAAATGACTATATCTTACCAATACCATACTATGGTATAAATGACTATATCTTGCCAATACCATACTATGGTATAAATGACTATATCTTACCAATACCATACTATGGTGTAATGACTATATCTTACCAATACCATACTATGGTATAATGACTATATCTTACCAATACCATACTATGGTATAAATGACTATATCCAACCAATACCATACTATGGTATAAATGACTATATCTTACCAATACCATACTATGGTATAAATGACTAGATCTTACCAATACCATACTATGGTGTAATGACTATATCTTACCAATACCATACTATGGTGTAATGACTATATCTTGCCAATACCATACTATGGTATAAATGACTATATCTTGCCAATACCATACTATGGTATAAATGACTATATCTTACCAATACCATACTATGGTGTAATGACTATATCTTACCAATACCATACTATGGTATAAATGACTATATCTTACCAATACCATACTATGGTATAATGACTAGATCTTACCAATACCATACTATGGTATAAATGACTATATCTTGCCAATACCATACTATGGTATAAATGACTATATCTTGCCAATACCATACTATGGTATAAATGACTATATCTTGCCAATACCATACTATGGTATAAATGACTAGATCTTACCAATACCATACTATGGTATAATGACTAGATCTTACCAATACCATACTATGGTGTAATGACTATATCTTACCAATACCATACTATGGTATAATGACTAGATCTTACCAATACCATACTATGGTGTAATGACTATATCTTGCCAATACCATACTATGGTATAAATGACTATATCTTGCCAATACCATACTATGGTATAAATGACTATATCTTACCAATACCATACTATGGTGTAATGACTATATCTTACCAATACCATACTATGGTATAAATGACTATATCTTACCAATACCATACTATGGTATAATGACTAGATCTTACCAATACCATACTATGGTATAAATGACTATATCTTGCCAATACCATACTATGGTATAAATGACTATATCTTGCCAATACCATACTATGGTATAAATGACTATATCTTGCCAATACCATACTATGGTATAAATGACTAGATCTTACCAATACCATACTATGGTATAATGACTAGATCTTACCAATACCATACTATGGTGTAATGACTATATCTTACCAATACCATACTATGGTATAATGACTAGATCTTACCAATACCATACTATGGTGTAATGACTATATCTTACCAATACCATACTATGGTATAAATGACTATATCTTACCAATACCATACTATGGTATAAATGACTATATCTTACCAATACCATACTATGGTATAAATGACTATATCTTACCAATACCATACTATGGTATAAATGACTATATCTTACCAATACCATACTATGGTATAAATGACTATATCTTGCCAATACCATACTATGGTATAAATGACTATATCTTACCAATACCATACTATGGTATAAATGACTATATCTTACCAATACCATACTATGGTATAAATGACTAGATCTTGCCAATACCATACTATGGTATAATGACTATATCTTGCCAATACCATACTATGGTATAAATGACTAGATCTTACCAATACCATACTATGGTATAAATGACTATATCTTACCAATACCATACTATGGTGTAATGACTATATCTTACCAATACCATACTATGGTGTAATGACTATCTTGCCAATACTATACGATGGTATAATGACTATATCTTACCAATACCATACAAAACTGTTATTTACAGGAAAATATAGAAGACATAGCCAAGACAGAAGTGAAAGACAATGGCAAACCAATCTGGGAAGTAAGGGCAGATATACAGATTGCAGTTGATACCATGGAATTCTATGCAGGCATTGCACCAACTATATCAGGTAACTTCAAATCGTCAATAAGATGAAAGTTTCAAATGAAAATTTCTACTCAGAGAGTCAAGAAAAGTTTTTGAGGCCAATCTCAAATGTTTGCTGTGCTGATGTCTTGTTGTCATTGTCGGGGGGGGGGGGGTGTGGGTGGGGGGTTAGTGTAATGGACTGCTATCATGAGTCACTGAGAAAGAACTTGTCTTTCTCAGCAAAGTTGTTTGGTGAACATGTTAGGTTTATCTTAGATATTGAATTTTACTTGAAATAAGAGCAATATGTGATCGATTAATGTGTTGTATGTATGTGTGTGTGTGTGTGTGTGTGTGTGTGTGTGTGTGTGTGTGTGCGTGTGCGTGCATGCATGCATGCGTGCATGCATGTGTGTTTTATAATGTACGATGAAATTTGGTAGGTTGGAGTAGTATCTAGAATATAGTTGGAAGTTACGTGTTTACATGTTAATTCATGGCCACTCTCCCTTGGTTGATTTCATTGAATGACCCACCCAGTTTTTTCTTAACACACTTATAGCATTTACCATGGTAACATGCTTTGCCATGGTGACATGCTCACTAAAGTATAAAACCAGTCTGATATGTTCATTTCAGGTCAACATATCCAGCTACCAGGTGGTTCGTTTGGCTACACAAGACGAGAGCCTCTAGGAGTGTGTGCCGGAATAGGTGCATGGAATTATCCGTTCCAGATAGCATGTTGGAAGGCATCTCCAGCTTTAGCATGTGGAAATACTATGGTGTACAAACCCTCACCTTTGACCCCATTAACAGCCATAATGTTGGCTGAGATATTTGCTGGTAAGAATCAAGATGCTGTTAAAGTGTTATTGCATTCAAAAATAGGTCTTCGCCAGAAAGGCTGTATGCAATGGTTGAACAATGAATATTCATGACATTTTCACTGATGGTAATAGGCTGTTAGGAGTCATGAATATTCATTGTTCAATCAGTGCATAAATATTTCAGCTGACTCCCATGAGGAAATGTGGCCCACAGCAAAGATCCCCAAATGGAGAACAACTTCAACTTGATGTTTCTCTGAAATCCCATGTAATGTAGGTGATGTAATACCATGACTTGACTCTCCAGAACCCAAAGTTCATGAAAATATCTTTATTTCTTGGAATGCCGTTCACTTTAAATTGATACTGAAAATAATGATTTGATATCAGTAGATACAAAATGAAATGTACTCAGTAAGTCTAGTGTTGTGGTAAATTTTGAAAAGTACATTTTGTTCAAATTTTGTTTAAATGTTGTCAAGAAGTAAAAGTATACACTATCATTTTGTTTTTTTCTAAATGTTCAATATACACAAAATACATAATAATGATACCGTTAATAATGAAATGTACATAATTATATAATTTCTGTTTGTGACTTCAGAGAGTGGAATGCCTAGTGGTGTGTTTAATATCATTCAAGGTGGTGCTGAAACTGGCACCCTTCTAGGTACCCACCCAGATATTGCTAAAGTCACGTTTACAGGGAGTGTACCAACCGGCAAAAAGGTATGATGTACTAATATGGATAAATAAAGTTAAACTGGAAGTGCAGTAGTAATTGGCCTTTGACAAAGCTGGCTGTGTATTCACATCCTGTGCAGGGTGGGGATGGGGGTGAGGGGTGGGGGTGAGGGGTGGGGGATGGAGGTACTTGTTCACTGGTTTAGGGTGTACATCCCTGGAGCTGAGCCACATATCTCCATTTCAGTTTCAAAATGTATACTCAAGTCTCCTTATTAGGCTATCTCTTACTAGATCATGTTATGTTAGATAGATTGGTCCCATCCAAACAACGACACATGCTAGATAATCCAATTTTATTCCAGCTTTCCCAGATGTGCAACCCATCTTAGATCCACACTCAGTAATTCACAACCAGAAGGCTATTACACTCTATGACATCAGTTACTTTGAGTATGCATATTTGATTGTTCAAAACGATTTTTTTTCCTTCAGATCATGGCGAATTCTTCCCAAGGAGTCAAACATGTGACATTAGAACTTGGTGGTAAATCACCTCTTATAATATTTGCTGACAGTGACTTAGAAAATGCTGTCAAAGGTGCTATGATGGCAAACTTTCTATCACAAGGGCAGGTTAGTATGATGACAGAACCCATGCTGTGTAATTCCTGGTGTGGTATGCTTGGGGTATATGCACATTTTAAGTGCATGAAGTGATCTCCACCTAATGTTATACTTCAGCATAGTGAGAGAAAACACAAATGTCAATTCCCCAAGTACACGTCTCCTGTTACTCACATGTCATTAGGTTCTGGTATTATTACAAATGTTTATCCAAAACTGTAGATTTTGTGAAAATATAACTATACATTCACTTGTTCATTTAGGTGAAGTAGTTAGAGTTGAAGTTTATAATGATTTTGATTTTCAAAATTAACTGTACTAGTAGATTTGTTCAAGAATGTCTGTCATTTTTTGTACTTGATATATTTCAGGTGTGTTCCAATGGTACCAGGGTGTTTGTTGAAAACTCTATTCTACAACCATTCTTAGAGAAAGTAGTTGAAAAAACTAAAAATATGAAGATTGGTGATCCAATGAATAATGAAACTACAGTTGGTGCTACTATCAGCGCTGACCATGGACAGAAAGTATTGGGATATGTGGAAGGTGCTAAGGCAGAGGTAAGGTCAAATGTCAAAGGTCAATGTCAAAAGTCAAACTAATGTATTTCACATCTTCTTTAGATTTTAAGTTTGTAAGTTACAAATTCCTTGTTAATTTACTGTAATATCATTTAGCATGTTTATGATCTTCACAGTAATATACCATGTTTGATTTTGTTTTTCATGAACACATTCTCTCATACAACTATTTTGATTTGAAGTACACCTGGTACATGTGATTTAGTTACAGGCCTTTGTCTGATTCGTCGAGATTCAAATTTACAAAACAGTTATCTGGCAGAGCAAGAGAACAAAGAAGGATAAATCTATCCAATCATTATGGCTCCACTGATAAGATAATACTAATCCAAAAGTATGGCATTCAAATATTGGGGTTTAAAGGCCTACTTTGATTAGGATTAAAATTCAGGTGTAAGAAATGATTGTTTTGATAGAGATATAGAAAAAGTTGACCCAGAACAAAAGAATGATTCTATGTAATCCTTATTAAGATAATACTAATGTGATTACCAGGAATTGAAAGATGGCACTTAAAGGGTGGTAAGCAGGTGAAAATATATGAGTTCCCCATTAAAATAATGTTACAAGGGATAGAAAATTTTACCAGATCTCCCTCCTGTTACCAAGGTTCCCAAACCTTTGATAAAAAGATTGTGTCAAGTTGATGATAATACACCCCCCACACACCCCCTTTATTGATATTTTTGACTGATTTGTTGTTTATCAGGGTGCAAAGGTTCTGTGTGGAGGAGAGAAAGTGATACCTTCTGATTCCAAATTGTCTGGTGGTACCTTTATTTCTCCCTGTATACTTTCTGAGTGTACTGATGACATGACGGTTGTCAAAGAGGAGGTTTTTGGTCCAGTGATGTCAGTTATGAGTTTTGAAACAGAAGATGAAGTCTTAAAAAGAGCTAATAACACGGAGTTTGGATTAGCAGGTGGTGTTTTCACAAAGTAAGTCATGAAATGTTAAAAAGAGCTAATAACACAGAGTTTGGATTACCAGGTGGTGTTTTCACAAAGTAAGTCATGAAATGTTAAAAAGAACTAATAACACAGAGTTTGGATTAGCAGGTGGTGTTTTCACAAAGTAAGTCATGGAATGTTAAAAAGAGCTAATAACACAGAGTTTGGATTAGCAGGTGGTGTTTTCACAAAGTAAGTCATGAAATGTTAAAAAGAGCTAATAACACAGAGTTTGGATTAGCAGGTGGTGTTTTCACAAAGTAAGTCATGGAGTCTTAAAAAGAGCTAATAACACAGAGTTTGGATTAGCAGGTGGTGTTTTCACAAAGTAAGTCATGAAATGTTAAAAAGAGCTAATAACACAGAGTTTGGATTAGCAGGTGGTGTTTTCACAAAGTAAGTCATGAAATGTTAAAAAGAGCTAATAACACAGAGTTTGGATTAGCAGGTGGTGTTTTCACAAAGTAAGTCGTGGAGTCTTAAAAAGAGCTAATAACACAGAGTTTGGATTAGCAGGTGGTGTTTTCACAAAGTAAGTCATGAAATGTTAAAAAGAGCTAATAACACAGAGTTTGGATTAGCAGGTATAGCTCCCAACCAAGATACATAATTTATGATTGCTCTAATATAGCTTGATGTTGTTTGTTGTTATTTACAGTGATTTACAACGAGGTCATCGTGTCATGGCCAAACTGGAGGCTGGTAGTTGTTCTATCAATAATTTCAACATGTACCCAGTGGAGCTACCATTTGGTGGCTACAAACAGTCTGGTATTGGACGAGAGCTGGGAACTGTAACCATTGAACACTTCACTCAATTGAAAACAGTGTATGTAGAAATGGGAGATGTCTGGTGCCCCTTTTAGGAGAGGAGGGGATGTGGCTGACAAGAAAAATATCCTTCTTGAGGATATGGGGAATTGTTTGGTAGATTGTTGTAATTAAAATGGGATATGTCTGGGGTCCTTTTTAGGACATCGCTGACAAAAAAATGGTGTGCCGTTCGAGGAAATGTTCAGTTGACTTGGAGGACTAGATTTGGAAGATGGTGTGTAATACCGCAGTACTATGATGAAATAAAATAGGTATGGAGATTATATCTCAAATGAAGTATAACAAAAATAACAGTTTACTTGTTGTCAGCCAAACAATCAATTAACCAGTCAGTGTGCACACTGTACAGGAGTACTGGGTTCCACCCCTATGACTTATTGATAGCAATAAGAATTCATTAGCATAACAGTATATGCTTTTGTTTTGCAAAATTCACATGGTTCTACCATTCTTTTCTGGGGAGAACAGGTGTGGTGATGATTCCAGTGACAAGATATATTATATTTCTGGCCAGCAAAGTGTATGTCATATATTATACTGATGAAGTATTGCAGCCATTTTCAGATCTGCCTACCAGCAAAGTGTATTTCATATGTTATACAGGCACAGTATTACAGCAGTTTTCAGATCTGCCTGCCAGCAAAGTGTATGTCATAAGTTATACAGACAGAGTATTACAGCAGTTTTCAGATCTGCCTACCAGTAAAGTGTATGTCACACATCTTTGGCAAGTAAGAATTTGGTAATTTAGAAATTGACTTCAGGTAAGCATGACTAATGTCATCACTTGAAGTGATATGAAGTGACTTCATATCAGATATAAACCAAAGTACCTCAATGAATCCTTGCATATATTACAATTATAATCATAAAACTTGAAATTAAATGTAGTCTGGCTAGACAAATATCTTACTAACATTGCTACATTTTATTGTCTTGCTTGACAAATGTCATAATTGGTAAGATTTTTGTTGAGCCAAATGACAAAATGTAGCATTCACACAGTTAGTAAGATTTCTGTGTGAGCCAATAAACTGTAGCAATGTTTGTAAGATGTTTGTTTCATGTTTTGTGATATAAATTGTAGTTTTTTCAACATTTAGAGAGGAACACATATGAGGCTTAGAGGATGGGATTTATAGTTGGGGGTTCACATGATGTAATCAAATGTTATCACTTGAATTGAAAAATAGAGGTTAAGGACATTTTTCTGTTGTCAATTATTTTCATTATTCATGACAATATTTTGTCAAAAGCTGCCAATGTGAGAAACAGATGAAGTTTTGTTTTGTTTTAATAAAGTAGACATTTTATAGCTGTACATAGACTGTGTATAGATGGATATGTTAAGGATATACAATGAGGCACATGAAGACTGAGTTATATATTGTACTAATACCATGACTTCTCCAGTGGTGATGACTTGTTATTCAGTGTACAATTGTATCCCCATCTCTTATTTTCACAAATACACCCACATTCATTCTCACACCAGGTCACATATTTGCTTGGTTGTCAGTGGCAACATGTATTTTTTATGAAAAGGTTACAAAATAAGTGGTTGTGTCTTAGATGTGAGTCAAATCAAAGAAAGTGTATTTCACATAAGAGATTAAAAAGAAACTATTGTGTTCATCTGAAGGTTATTACCGTATTTCACCTACTAGTGTGGTGTGGTTTCCCTATTTAGGGTTTGTTCTTCTATTTTGTAACTCTTTGGATTTGTCAACATCATATAGTTACATATGTACCCTGAAATATCCCGTCATTGTTTCTGCTATGTGTTCCAGTAGTGATTGTATACATAAACATACCAACCACTGGATCTCTCAGACTATAATATTGACACATCCCAAATAAACCATTGAATATTATCACAGACAGAATATTATCACTTGTCTGTGATAATATAGATGATTTTTTTTCTTTGTTTAAATCATTGTATTCTGTTCTTGGTGTTAGAGTTGAGAAGACCAATGTTTAGTAAAGGGGAATGGAACGATACTACAGAAAGTAAATGTATTTTTCATAAACTTTGGGGTCTTGAGATTCATTCATGATTTCACATCACAAACTTTGCTCACTTGCCGAGAAACACCAAAATGGAACTCTTTTTCACCACTCAAAGTAAGTTGTAGTCCAATTTTGCCTCATCACATGGTCCAAGAGGAAAAGATAATTTATTTTCATGATTTTCCAGATTTCTAATATTTTTTTTTCTTTACATTTCAAATAAAGTTTTCCTCTGACTACCTTTTCCCAATACATACTGTACCACTGTCATATCAGAGTTTATAAACTTTGCATAAATTAAAACTCACAGGCTATTTGTTACCCAGTCAATGTGAACATCCACTGATATGATCGACTTTACTAATACTAATAGGCAAAGTGAATACATAATCCGACGCGACATCGGAAAAAATTGTTCTGTCGCCCCCAACGACAAAAAGTAGCGAGCCCATTTTACCTTCAATCAAAAACAATTCTAAAATTAACAAAAACAAACACCGATGTTTACTATCTAAGTGACATAAAATGCTAAAAATGTAAATTAAAATTAAGCTAGTGGATACACGTGGAGAAAAATAGTAAATGTTGTGTTGTAACTGATGGTACCTAGGGCGAGGTCAGAGGTCGTAGTAACGTCACAAGGTTGTCAACAGCTAGTTTAACAAGTCGAGGGAATCCCCTACAACAAGAGTCCAGTATGTTTAGGATAAAATTGTGAACACCATGGCGTTAAACCTCACAACGACGCGATATACGACACTGAATGAGGGTCGTCCTTCAAGCTGATCTGTTATCGTTTGGAATGAAAACAATTTCGAAGAGTTGACGTGTGTTTTGTAAATGTAGATGACTCCGCGTGTACACTTGAAAATCAAAACATGGCGGATTTCTTCAGCATGATTTTTGATTTGATCGACTTGACACTGTATCTTGGTAGTCAAATGGTATATGCACTATGTACACTAGTCAGTATTAACTATGATTTAATATCAACCGCTATCGAGGCGGGTGAACGTCTGGTGTGCTGTTTCAAGACCATTTTGCATGGCGCCCTTTTCGCTTCCCTAGATGTCGTGGAATATATATTTGAGCTGACGACACGATTTTTGTCCTTTTTGATTCGGTTGTACAATGGAACAACAGACACTGTTGAAGCGGTGTACGAAATTTCACAATTTCTTTGGACCACGGGATATACGTTCGTTATGTATGCCATGTCGAGCACTGTTATTCTTGCACAGTGGACTTTTGAAAGTTTGATAAGCTTCACTCAAATGGTGATAGATGCCGCTCCAATGTTGCTAATGAAAGTTTCTGAATTGATCAACACATCTACACGTAAAGCAGTGGACATTTTGAATTCTTCTTCCGATTTCGTACAAAGTGTGTGCTGGACAGCGACTGTATGCATCAAGAATGTATCAACATATACCATCAACATCTCCACAGGTGTATTTGATCTGTTTGTTATTCCCTTGGTTGAGTTTTGTGAAGACATCCCAGCAAAACTTGTCCACCTAATATTTAAAATCCAGTATCAACTTTTAATGGTAGTGCTAGCTGTGTTTGCATCAACAGTATTGGTTATGTCATTTGATTATCTGAAGATAATATTTAAAGCATTTCTACAGTTTATTTTCAGTGTCATTCAAATTATCGGAATTATGCTTAGAAATTTTGCTTCACAATTCAACAATGTGCCAGAAAGAAGACATGTAAATTACTTACCAAGGCAGCATATACATCAAAATGACTCTGAAGGAGAATCAGGGGATGAGAGTGACTTACCTAGTGACCAATCAGAGAGAGGTGACTATGAAAGTAACCAATCAGGATATGAGAACTCTGATGTTGATAACCAATCAGAAACTAGCAGTACTGAAAGTGAACATCGTGTGCTGGTTGATTGGCTACCCGATCATGATGCAAGACAACCGTTACGAGAACTTAGACAGCCAAATCGAAATACGTACGGAATATATGATGATGGTGATGCCACAGCAGGTCCTAGTGGATACAATCTCAGAAGTAGAATTTCATCAAGCAGAACACCAGATAGAAGTGAAAGTCCCGGGCGAGTAGTGAGGACATTAAAAAGAGAACTTGAAGAGGAAAGGGATAGGCGATTATGTGTAGTTTGTCAAGACAAGGAAAAGAATATTCTTGTATTGCCATGTAAACATATGTGCATGTGTGATGAATGTGCTGATGAAATTATTCACAACGAATATTTAGACAGACGTCTATGTCCGCTATGTAGATCTAGAATCACAAAAGCCATAGACGTTTTCATCTGATGTGGCTGATTTAAAACACATCTGTGCAGGTGATATACATGTAGCAGTTACAGATAAATTGAAACTTTGTGCTGCATCAAAATGCATTTTCATTTTGGTGCAGAACATTATTTGGTACCAAAATGTTGTGGTTCTGATAAGGGTGGCCTTTTGTAATTTTTATGTTACTGTTTCTTCAATCCAACAATATAAAACAAAAATCAACGCCCTCTATGGCAGGATTAGACAAAAAACATGTCACTGCACCCAACAAGTTTGTGGGTAAAAATGATTATTTTCACTAAAAAGACATTTAATAAAATGAATGGTTCATTCTTTCCTTCTTACTTTGTCTTTTCAAAGGCATCTAGACTGTATAAAGTATGGTTATGAAATGACAGCATCACCAACATGTACATACACACTTAATTTTTATTTGTAAATAAACGACTGACCAATCACTTTAAAGTGTTATGATGAAAAGCATAAAAATAAAAAGGGCCACCCTTACATATCTTTATCATTTTTATTACAGTTCATTTAACGATAGATGCCTGATGGGGGGTTGGAGCAGGTCAATGACATCTCTATTTTTTGTTTATTTTTGAAATTCTTATTTTCATCGTATTTTTCTCAGGTCATGAACAGTTCATGGTCAGCAGAAAAATTCTGGAAACAAATCAATTGGTGACATATTTCTTGCATCAGGTAAACTTGCCAAATGAACAATGAACATTCCATATTTTGTAAATCTTTTTGTATTAATGCACATTATCCCATGTGTAAGTCTTATATAATGCTTCAACTGAACATCATACTCTAATTTTAGCTTGGACACTCGACCAATTATAGACACATACTTCTAATAATATATTATGTAATGTGTGTATGTATGTGCCAAATTTATGCACGCCTGCATGTTTAGCTATTGCTAAGGTTATAAACAGGTAAAAACTACCTGAGTTCTCCAGGCATGTTACCAAGGTTTCCCTACAAGTGTTTTGTTAAGGGTGGTAAGTAGGTAAAATCTACCTGAGTTCCCCAGTCATTTTACCAAGGTTTTCCTACAAGTGTTTTGTTAAGGGTGGTAAGCAGGTAAAATCTACCTGAGTTCTCCAGGCATGTTATCAAGGTTTCCCACCAAATTTATGGTAGATGAAAGCTTTGCCACTTTTACTAGATCTCCCTCCTTTGTGACTGGTGTTCCCAGATCTTAGCAAAAACACTTACATGTGTAGAATGTATAAAGCAGTTTTTCAGTGCCATAATATGTACGTCATATAATGTAATGCAGTGAGGAATATCTAACTCAATTACAAAGTCAGACAGGGAAAAGTATGATAATGAAAGCATCATCAATAAAACCATTGGATACTAGTATGTTGTGTGTGAAAGGACCTGTCTTTCTCACTTTCCATTTCCTCTGTTCCAAAATTCAAACACTAATTCCTTTCAACCAGCCAGTTTCCATGTCACAAGCTGTGCTAAAACTAACCAGCTGTGCAGTTGTGATGAGTTTCTGTTTAAAATAATGAAAAACAAACTGTTAGTCAGATAAATCTTGCCATCAGTACACAATTATACATGGCTTTTGCTTTAGGACGCCCTCAACGTGACTCTGTAATAGTTCGCTTGTTTTCAATGGGTAGCAGTTACAGTTCAGAACACCAGCCATGCAATGAGTTCACAGTTGTTAGTTTACATCATAGGTATGTGTAATGTAATTTGTGTAGTAGACTTGACAGCCTTGGCTTTATCAACAATTTGCCTACAATTAAATACCAGGGAATGAAAGATTACACTGATAAATATAGAAATTCATTGCTTACAGTAGGTAGTTTCAGCACAGCTTGAGACAGCCTAAACTAGGATGCTAGGTTGAATTTGATGTAAGATATGGATAATTGGTTTGCAATCTCCAAGTGATGTAGATAAGGAATGGCAGCTGGCAAAGACAACCAGAGAGTCCACATTTTCTTGCTGTCTACTTTTTTCAGGAATTAGTGTTTAATTTTAAAAAATTCTGTTTCAAATTCAACCACTATATATCCATTATTAGGTAAATTCACAAGTCTCCCTCATAGATATTATCGCCTACTTTTTCAGTTGTACATTCTACTTTTACACTTTAGCTACATCCCTGTCTCCACACACAATGGTTAAGTCACACATTAGTCTGGAAGATAAATCATTTGGTTTTATTCAATCATATTCCAATCACAATAGAGACGTTTCTTTGATGTAAATACAATCAATATCATGATATAAAAATAAAAATTTCATCCACTTTTTAAAGTACAAATCCAATTAGATACATGATTTGATAGCCCCCTCCCCCACCCACTGTTAAATTCGTAACAGCAAAACAGTGAAATTTATAATCTGAACATCCTGTTCAATTAAAATTCCCCATTTTTGATGACATTGTAGCCCATATAGAAGTTGACAGATATTCCAGCAAAGAAGGCCAATGCCCTAAATGGTTGTACTCCAACAAGGTATGACAAAGTGTGCACAACGTGACTTCCAGCAAAGATTCTAAAGACGAGTAATGCAGTGGCTGCCGATGGTCCTGTCAGTACGTACAGTGGTCCAAGTAACATAAATGGAATGATGTTTTCCATATCATTCAGTACAGTTCTGTGAATAGAGAACACAATTTGAGGTGTTAATGGAAGACGACTTAGAATCCAGCCCTGTGGGCATTTTGATCTCACTCTTCCCTGACAAAGCCTGGCATTTTGATCTCACTCTTTCCTGACAAAGCCTGGCATTTTGATATCACTCTTTCCTGACAAAGCCTGGCATTTTAATATCACTCTTTCCTGACAAAGCCTGGCATTTTGATCTCACTCTTTCCTGACAAAGCCTGGCATTTTGATCTCACTCTTTCCTGACAAAGCCTGGCATTTTAATATCACTCTTTCCTGACAAAGCCTGGCATTTTGATCTCACTCTTTCCTGACAAAGCCTGGCATTTTAATATCACTCTTTCCTGACAAAGCCTGGCATTTTGATCTCACTCTTTCCTGACAAAGCCTGGCATTTTGATCTCACTCTTTCCTGACAAAGCCTGGCATTTTGATATCACTCTTTCCTGACAAAGCCTGGCATTTTGATCTCACTCTTTCCTGACAAAGCCTGGCATTTTGATATCACTCTTTCCTGACAAAGCCTGGCATTTTGATCTCACTCTTTCCTGACAAAGCCTGGCATTTTGATCTCACTCTTTCCTGACAAACCTAGCATTTTGATCTCACTCTTTCCTGACAAACCTGGCATTTTGATCTCACTCTTTCCTGACAAAACCTAGCATTTTGATCTCACTCTTTCCTGACAAAGCCTGGCACTTTGATCTCACTCTTTCCTGACAAAACCTAGCATTTTGATCTCACTCTTTCCTGACAAAGCCTGGCATTTTGATCTCACTCTTTCCTGACAAAACCTAGCATTTTGATCTCACTCTTTCCTGACAAAACCTAGCATTTTGATCTCGCTCTTTCCTGACAAAGCCTGGCATTTTGTTAGTGGACGTTTACTTTAATGAAGCTTTTGGTCAGAAATCAGACACAAATTCGTTTTGGGTTTGAAATATTTCCCTGATGACATCATTAGCCTCATCACGTGATTAGAACCAACTTGGAGGGTTGAGCTATATGATGTAAACATGATGACCATATTCAATTGTTGCTGCAGGAAATCATATTCTAATGTTAGGTTTGAATAATGGCTGCTAGTGAAATGTCAGGTGAGAACTAACAATTCCAACACAACTGGATTCTAGGCTATAAAAGATGCTGTGGGTTTGAAGTTGTCTGGGTTTGTGTAGAAATGACATGTCTCATCTGTCAGATGCCACAATGTATCTCACAAGTTTCCACAACATCAAGGTCAGTGTATTTTTAATGAGAATACCAACCTATGAGTACATTTCACAAAGTCAAACACAAATATCTTTGACACAAAGATTTGTGTATTATAAGTGAGAATACCAACCTACGAATACGTTCTACTGTCTTATTAACAGTGGACATTTTCTTCTTGATTTCATCCCTGCCCTTGATACCAGATCCTAGGAAATCTTCAGTATTAGCAAAGCTCTGAAAACAGAAGTAGTAAACAATTTGCACTGTGTGTGTATCAAACTAGGGCAAATGTTATCAAAGTACACATGTGTAAAGAAAGATTGTATTCAAAAGATGGTTAATAATTGCTGTGTCATACCCTGTTACTCTATGTCTAAATATGGAATATACCCTGTTACTCTATGTCTAAATATGGAATATACCCTGTTACTCTATGTCTAAATATGGAATATACCCTGTTACTCTATGTCTAAATATGGAATATACCCTGTTACTCTATGTCTAAATATGGAATATACCCTGTTACTCTATGTCTAAATATGGAATATACTGTGTTACTCATGTCCAAATATGGAATATACCCTGTTACTCTATGTCCAAATATGGAATAAACCTGGTTACTCTCTGTCCAAATATGGAATATATCCTGTTACTCATGTCCAAATATGGAATATACCCTGTTATTATATGTCCAAATATGGAATATACCTGTTACTCCATGCCAAATATGGAATACCTGGTTACTCTATGTCCAAATATTGAATACCTGGTCAATAACACTATATATCAAATTACAGAATGCATCTAAATGTCCGTGTATAATAAAACAATAAAACAACATTAGATAATTGACTCTACCCTGATTTTGAAAGTTACACTAGATTCAGCTGGCCTTGAATGTTTTTAAAATACTTTTTGTGAGAAAAAATGACTTGATCATGATATTTTACACCCTGAACAGTTTTGAAATCACCTATAGGTAAATCTACATGTCATCGTGTCAGTGCAGTAAGATATGACCTTACTACACTGACATGATGTCATATATTTGTGTAGCTGTACACATCATATGGTACAATAAATCCAATCAAATTAATTTTGGGGTCTACACCCAAAAGTCAGTGCTGCTGCCCCCATATGATCACAATTTCAACCTGTTACTGCACTACACCTCTTATATCAAATTGGTCAATGTCTAATTATTTGGCATTTTAATTTCAGTGAATGTAAATGTTCGAGTTATCTGATTGATAACTTTGATAAGTTACACAACTTTTGTTCAAAATGGAAATTAACTGTAAACATCAAGAAAACTAAAGTCATTGTTTTCAATAAGAGCAACCGTTTGATTAAAAGTGTTAGTTTTCATTTAAATGGAATTTCAATTGATAATGTTAAGGAATATTGCTATTTGGGTATTATAATTTCTGCTAATGGTAAGTTTAAAAGAAATTTCTGTAACTTGAAGTTAAAGTCCATGAAAGCTCTTTTCAGTTTACGTAGACTCGTATCTTCTGATGGATGTATTTCAGTTGATATAGCTTTAGATCTTTTTGATCGTTTAATAGTTCCTAACATGACTTATGGTTGCGAAGTCTGGGGTTGCGAAATAAATCAAAAGAAGAATTTTCTTGATGAGATTAGTTACTCTTTTTATAGATTTTTATTGGGTGTTTCTAAGAGAGCTCCAATTAATGGTATTATAGGGGAATTGGGGCGTTTTCCTGTTAATTTTGTTGTTATTAAGCATATGTTGAAGTATTGGCATAGATTAGTTATTAGTGATGATTGTTTATTAAAGTCAGCATACTTATCGTCCATGCGTTATTCAAATTGGGGAAACTATATAACAGATATGCTTGATAAATATAGTGAGAGCAATATTTGGTCTTGTATTTGTAATTTTAATTCTACCCTTAATACAATTCAGGACAATCTATGCAAAGACTTTTGTAAATCTTGGTTTAATGATTTATTTAATGATGTTAGAAGAAATGGTAGTGATAAAAACAAACTTAGAACTTATACAACTTTTAAATCTGTATTCAAACTAGAAAACTACCTAATCAAGATTAAGAATCCCACTTGTCGTAGATTAATTACAAAATTTAGAGTCTCTGATTTTCATTTACAAATAGAGTTGGGTAGAAGGTGTATGCCAAAAATTCCTGCCAATGAAAGATTTTGCAAGTATTGCCCCTCAATGGTTGAAGATGAATTTCATTTTATTATTCATTGCCCACAAAACGAAAATGAGAGAGAGGTTTTATTTTCTTCGATATCTTTGAAATGTGCTTATTTTAACACTTTAAACAGTCAAGATAAATTTTTGTATATTCTAAGTTCAGATGATAAACTTCCTTTTGCCAAATTTCTTTTAGATACATCTCGAAAGATCCCCCCAGCAGAAAAGTAATGTGTATTGTATTTTTGTCTTGTATTGTATTGTATTGTATTGTATTGTGTTTACTATACCATGCTTTCCACAGCATGTTGTTAAGTAATAAAGTTAATTAATTGATAAAATAATACTCCAGTTTAGATAGTGCAGCTTTGCCCAGAGAGTATACTATTCATCTCTGTTTGGCTTCATCAATTAAATACTTTTGTTTACTGTCCTTGAATTTCCTAAAATCTACCAGTCAGACGGAAAAAAATAAACACACACATAAAAACGTAATGCTAGCATGTCGTGTAAAATTAACGTTTCTGTTGACTCATTTTCTGTTTGTACCTAAATCTACTACACTGAAATGTAAATGTCAAAATCCAAACTTTGATTGTCTTAAACAACTATTTAGAAATATTGTAGTTGTTCTGAAGATATCTGAATGATTTTGTTTCCATTTACAATGGTGTGAAATACAGTCTCACACAGAAATTTTGAACTAATGTGCTTGATTTTCTAAATCTATCAACAAACCTACCCAAGCAGATGGCAAACAAAGAATTTAATTTATAGTGCCTTATAAAATTCTACACAATTCAGCACCACCCTTAGCATTTTAACTTTACACATGGTTAAAATTTTCAGCAAACATTTACAGAATAGAATCTAGACGGTAAAGTGGTCAGTGCACAATGCATAATGATACCAGATGAGTTGGAAATTATAGCCCATAGTGGAGGCTGGGTAACTGAAACCACAGGGACACGTATTATTGCTTGGATTGTTGTTTTCCTGATAAAAATATCACACGAATCCTGGTACTACAAATGTATCAATATATGCTCTATACTAGAAGGGTCTTCTTTACATAAAGGTAGGGGAAATATATTTATTGAAGTCAAAACGTTGTTATATTTAGCCTTGTACACAAGGAAAACAATATCTTTTAAATACTATGTGTCCCTATGACTGACACTACCTTTGATACAGGCCGGACAAAGTCCAAGGTGGGGTGGAGCTGCTAAATATTGGGCACCTGGGTATCTTATTTAGGCAGAGTAGTGAGTTAAATGTACAGTTGTAAGATCCAACAAAATATCTACTAATACTAATAAAATAGAATCTTTATTGCATCCATTAAGAAAACTACATTTCTTCATTGGATTTTCTGCAATAAATATTCGGTGCTAAAACAAACTAGTAAATATATAAACTAGAGTAATAAGAAAATATAAGGTTAAAAATAAGAAAATAAGGTTATCTAATGAACTACATACTACAGTGGCATGCAAAAACAATATCCTGTGCATACACAGTAAAAATGGTAAAGTAAAAATACTATTTTATTATATTAATATAGCATCACTTATATATATTTTGTTTGAATACATCTTCACAGCTGGCAAACAAAAAATGTTCCTCCGTTGAACTATTGATCACCTACACATTACACTTACCTTGTCTTTCATTCGGACGATTGCAGTCAGTGGTAACAATGCCATCATTTTTAACACCACAAATGCACCATAAGTGGCAAATGATACAAATACAGGGTTGTTGAGGGTTAATTCGGCGACCATGATGACTGTGATATTGTGCAGAGATGGCGGCTGTGCAGCTAGGTAGCTGTGCTATATGACACGTGGTAAACATTGATCAATGAGTTCTATAAGGTGACCCGAGGTCAAGGTTAAAAAAAGAAAGAAAAATAAGCATACACAAACAAAAATATGCATTACTATTGAAAACATTGTAAACACATGAATAACAATCTATATTATAGATCGTTATTCACATGTTTAAAATGTTAAAAGTATAAAGCATGTTCTTGTATATCTACAGGCACTCAAATCTTTCTTTTATCATTACTCAACTCACACTATCAGAGATTGTGGTATGGTTACAATTTAAAAATAATACAAAACTGTATAGTATGAACAATTTACAACAATTGTTTAACTTGTACATGGAGCTACTGGAGGGTATAGGATATAGCAGTGTTTTTTAAAAATATTGCCATATCGAAATAATTATATTCCAATATTAGTTTTAATATTTTTTCTTTCTCTGCAATAGAAAAAATACAATTATTTAAATTGCAATCAATCTGTATGAAAAAAAAAAGGTATGGTTAATAAGTCTTATTTACCATACATTTAAAAAAAAAATCATACAGATTGATTCGAGTGCCTGAGCATGAATTGATAGTAAGAAATGATGATAAATAGTACCACACTACACAATAGACTCACAGTGCGTTACCCCGTGTGACCTTTGACCTAAGGTCGATCAACACTGGGTGTAACTGTAAAGCCATCGTAAATTCGTTCCACCACATTGTCCCTCTGTCCATCACATCAGGTGTTAATCGTCAAACGCCAGCTTCACACATTTATCAATCATCATGGTCGCCGAATTAACCCTCAATAACCCCGTATTTGTATCATTTGCCACTTATGGTGCATTTGTGGTCTTAAAAATGGTGGCATTGTTACTACTGACGTCGATCTTCAGAATCAAAGACAAGGTAAGTGTAATACGTTGGTGATCAATACTACGAATACGGTGAAACATTTTTTGTATGCCAGCTGTGAAGACGTGTTCAAACAAAACATATATAAGTGATGCTAAATTACGTGTAATAACCATGTGACAGGATGGTGTTTTTGCATGTCACTGTATGTAGTATATCAATTAACTTCTAAGTCTCCCGTAGTCCTGCTTGCATACGGAGTAATCCGGGACTCGATTCGGTGTTAAGAGTCAAGTCAGTAATATAGACTCGTGCACCGTCTGTAAGCAGGACTATTTAAAGTCTCCCGTCACTAGTTGCACGGGGAATAACGTATGAGACAAGATGTATTGGGTTCCAGTAGTTTTATTCAGTCATGGATGTATTATTAGGGAGACATGATTCAGTCTACACTAACAACACGCCATTACTTCTCAGACCACTGAAAAGATCATTGAGATAGTGGTCTGAGATGTCATAGAGTTCCTGATTCCCACTCCCGGCCATGGTAAACAAATGTATTAAGCATGCAAACGGGAGAGGGCGCTAGACTGATTGGATGATTTATTGTGTACAACTACACAAATATACATGTAGGTTTACCCATAGGAATTTCAATACTGTTCAGGGTGTAAAATATAATGATTAAGTCATTTTTTGCTAACAAAAAAGTTTTTTAAAAAAACATTCCAGGCCAGTTGAATCTAGTGTAAATTTAAAAATCAGGGTAGAGTCAATTATCTAATAGAATTGTAAATGACTTTGTATGGATGCTGTCAATGTTAATGTACGGGCCATGGACAAGACTAGTTCTGCTGAACTATTTCAATCGTCCACATCAGATAATAATTGTGTATTTCTTTTGTATTCATTTTGTATATTTGTATCATATGTTTCTTTGAAAGTGTAGCTTATTTTTGTTATCTGGTGAAATAAATTTCATTCATTCATTCATTCATTCATTCATTTGTTCATTCGTTCATTTGTTCTTTCGTTCGTTCGTTCGTTCGTTCATTCGTTCGTTCGTTTGTTTGTTTGTTTGTTTGTTTGTTCGTTCATTCATTCATTCATTCATTATCATTCAATTCAAATATTTGTATATTTTTATCTGGACACTGTATAAGAAGAGCCTTTGGCGTAACAGTCTATCAAGTTTAAATAAAGGCTAATAATAATAATAATCAATTTCTTATTACTATCATGTTTTTAAAATGACAGCTCGGAAGGGTCAGCTGTTTTTTTTTGTTTTGTTTACAAAGACATTTGAATGTATTCTGTAATTTGATGTAGTGTTACTGACCAGGTATTCCATATTTGGACATAGAGTAAACAGGTATTCCATATTTGGACATGGAGTAACAGGGTATATTCCATATTTGGACATTGCGTAAAAGGGTATATTCCATATTTGGACATATAATAACAGGGTATATTCCATATTTGAACATTGAGTAACAGGGTATATTCCATATTTGGACATAAGAGTAATAATAATAATAATATTTATTTCTTTAAAAACGCTTTACATGTAAAACAAAACATCTCAAAGCGCTTCACACAACTTTGTAAAAAGAATTAAAAAAACCACCAATAAAATACTTTCATTCAATAAAAAGGTGTGTCTTAAGATTTGATTTAAAAACATCAATATTTACGCTAAGACGGATTGAAACTGGTAGCCGATTCCAGAGACGCGGAGCACACACCGAAAAAGCCCTGTCTCCATAAAAAAACCGTGTTGGCAATTGGCTGGCGAAGTGTATGAGCACCTTCGGTAGAGGAACGAAGGGTACGACCAGAAGAACGGATTTCTAACAGTTCTCTGAGATAAACAGGGGACATGTTACTTAAAACCTTGTATGTTAAACATAGAATTTTGAACTTTATCCGTTTTTGTATGGGCAGCCAATGTAAATTATGAAGTACTGGTGTAATATGGTCTGTTCTGGGTGTTTTCATGACTAGGCGTGCAGCAGCATTCTGAATTGACTGGAGCTTATGGATTTGATAATCTGGCAAGCCATAAAGTAGAGAATTACAATAGTCAAGACGAGATGTAACGAACGCATGCACTAATTTTTCTGTGGACTGTTGATCTA
Source organism: Glandiceps talaboti (assembly GCF_964340395.1). Classification (NCBI taxonomy): domain Eukaryota; kingdom Metazoa; phylum Hemichordata; class Enteropneusta; family Spengelidae; genus Glandiceps; species Glandiceps talaboti. Next base: position 1,342,930 of record NC_135558.1, on the reverse strand, counting down.
AAAGTAACACAGTATATTCCATATTTGGACATAAGAGTAACACGGTATATTCAATATTTAGACATAGAGTAACAGGGTATATTCCATATTTAGACATAGAGTAACAGGGTATATTCCATATTTAGACATAGAGTAATAGGGCATGACACAGTGATTATTAACCAGCTTTTGAATACAATCTTTCTTTACACATGTGTACATTGATAACGTTTGCCCTAGTTTGATACACACACTGCAAATTGTTTGCTCCTTCTGTTTTCAGAGTTTTGTTTCTGTAGAAGATTACACAGTATCTGGTATTAAGGACAGGGACTATATCAAGAAGAGAATGTCATCTGTTAATAACACAGTAGAACGTATTCGTAGGTTGGTATTCTCACTTATATAAAGTTATATAAAGTTATAATACACAATCTGTTGTATTCTCACTTAAAATACACTGACCTTGATGTTGTGGAAACTTGTGAGATACATTGTGGCATCTGACAGATGGGACATGTCATTTCTACACAAACCCAGACAACTTCAAACCCACAGCATCTTTCACAGCCTAGAATCCAGTTGTGTTGGAATTGTTGGTTCTCACCTTTCCTCTACCAAGCCTGAAATTTCACTAGCAGCCATTATTCAAACCTAACATTAGAATATGATTTCCTGCAGCAACAATTGAATATGGTCATTATGTTTACATCATATAGCTCACCCCTCCAAGTTGGTTCTAATCACGTGGTGAGGCTATTGATGTCATCAGGGAAATATTTCAAACCCAAAACGAATTTGTGTCTGATTTCTGACCAAAAGTTTCATTCAGTAAACGTCCACTAGCAAAATGCCAGGCTTTGTCAGGAAAGAGTGAGATCAAAATGCCAGGCTTTGTCAGGAAAGAGTGATATCAAAATGCCAGGCTTTGTCAGGAAAGAGTGATATTAAAATGCCAGGCTTTGTCAGGAAAGAGTGATATCAAAATGCCAGGCTTTGTCAGGAAAGAGTGATATTAAAATGCCAGGCTTTGTCAGGAAAGAGTGATATCAAAATGCCAGGCTTTGTCAGGAAAGAGTGGTATCAAAATGCCAGGCTTTGTCAGGAAAGAGTGATATCAAAATGCCAGGCTTTGTCAGGGAAGAGTGATATTAAAATGCCAGGCTTTGTCAGGAAAGAGTGATATCAAAATGCCAGGCTTTGTCAGGAAAGAGTGAGATCAAAATGCCAGGCTTTGTCAGGAAAGAGTGATATTAAAATGCCAGGCTTTGTCAGGAAAGAGTGATATTAAAATGCCAGGCTTTGTCAGGAAAGAGTGATATCAAAATGCCAGGCTTTGTCAGGGAAGAGTGATATCAAAATGCCAGGCTTTGTCAGGAAAGAGTGAGATCAAAATGCCAGGCTTTGTCAGGAAAGAGTGATATCAAAATGCCAGGCTTTGTCAGGAAAGAGTGAGATCAAAATGCCAGGCTTTGTCAGGAAAGAGTGATATCAAAATGCCAGGCTTTGTCAGGAAAGAGTGAGATCAAAATGCCAGGCTTTGTCAGGGAAGAGTGAGATCAAAATGCCAGGCTTTGTCAGGAAAGAGTGAGATCAAAATGCCAGGCTTTGTCAGGAAAGAGTGAGATCAAAATGCTAGGTTTTGTCAGGAAAGAGTGATATCAAAATGCCAGGCTTTGTCAGGGAAGAGTGATATCAAAATGCCAGACTTTGTCAGGAAAGAGTGATATCAAAATGCCAGGCTTTGTCAGGAAAGAGTGAGATCAAAATGCCAGGCTTTGTCAGGAAAGAGTGGTATCAAAATGCCAGGCTTTGTCAGGAAAGAGTGAGATCAAAATGCCAGGCTTTGTCAGGAAAGAGTGAGATCAAAATGCTAGGTTTTGTCAGGAAAGAGTGAGATCAAAATGTTAGGTTTTGTCAGGAAAGAGTGAGATCAAAATGCTAGGTTTGTCAGGAAAGAGTGATATCAAAATGCCAGGCTTTGTCAGGAAAGAGTGAGATCAAAATGCTAGGTTTGTCAGGAAAGAGTGATATCAAAATGCCAGGCTTTGTCAGGAAAGAGTGAGATCAAAATGCCAGGCTTTGTCAGGAAAGAGTGAGATCAAAATGCCAGGCTTTGTCAGGGAAGAGTGATATCAAAATGCCAGGCTTTGTCAGGAAAGAGTGATATCAAAATGCCAGGCTTTGTCAGGGAAGAGTGAGATCAAAATGCCAGGCTTTGTCAGGAAAGAGTGAGATCAAAATGCCAGGCTTTGTCAGGAAAGAGTGATATCAAAATGCCAGGCTTTGTCAGGAAAGAGTGATATCAAAATGCCAGGCTTTGTCAGGGAAGAGTGAGATCAAAATGCCAGGCTTTGTCAGGAAAGAGTGATATCAAAATGCCAGGCTTTGTCAGGAAAGAGTGAGATCAAAATGCCAGGCTTTGTCAGGGAAGAGTGGTATCAAAATGCCAGGCTTTGTCAGGAAAGAGTGATATCAAAATGCCAGGCTTTGTCAGGGAAGAGTGAGATCAAAATGCCCACAGGGCTGGATTCTAAGTCGTCTTCCATTAACACCTCAAATTGTGTTCTCTATTCACAGAACTGTACTGAATGACATGGAAAACATCATTCCATTTATGTTACTTGGACCACTGTACGTACTGACAGGACCATCGGCAGCCACTGCATTACTCGTCTTTAGAATCTTTGCTGGAAGTCGCGTTGTGCACACTTTGTCATACCTTGCTGGAGTACAACCATTTAGGGCATTGGCCTTCTTTGTTGGAATATCTGTCAACTTCTATATGGGCTACAATGTCATCAAAAATGGGGAATTTTAATTGAACAGGATGTTCAGATTATAAATTTCACTGTTTTGCTGTTACGAATTTAACAGTGGGTGGGGGAAGGGGCTATCGAATCATGTATCTAATTGGATTTGTACTTTAAAAAGTGGATGAAATTTTTATTTTTATATCATGATATTGATTGTATTTACATCAAAGAAACGTCTCTATTGTGATTGGAATATGATTGAATAAAATCAAATGATTTATCTTCTAGATTAATGTGTGACTTAACCATTGTGTGGAGACAGGGATGTAGCTAAAGTGTAAAAGTAGAATGTACAACATGAAAAAGTAGGCGATAATATCTATGAGGGAGACTTTTGAATTTACCCAATAATGGATATATAGTGGTTGAATTTGAAACAGAATTTGAAACACTAATTCCTGAAAAAGTAGACAACAAGAAAATATGGACTCTCTGGCTGTCTTTGCCAGCTACCATTCCTTATCTACTTGTTTGGTTTGAGGATAGTGAAAGTCACATTGTCTGAGCCATGGGATCGTGAACCAAACACAAAAAACTTTACTTTAATGGAGGAGGTGTATTTTGTTGTAGAGAGAGGGGGTAGGAACACAGACAGATAGAGGGGGTAGGAACACAGACAGATAGAGGGGGCAGGGACACAGACAGATAGAGGGGGTAGGGACACAGATAGAGGGGGGCAGCGACACATAAAGGGGACATGGACACAGTTAAAGGAGGAAAATAATTGAGTTAGAAACGAACAATAGGATGGATGGATGAATGAATAAATTAAGAATTAAAAAATAAGCATACACAAACAAAATATGCATGACTATTGAAAAGACATTTTAAACATGTGAATTGATAACGATCTCTAAGTATAAAGCATGTACATGTACATATGTAAATACGGACTGTATTAAAAATTATCTATTCTCTACAAATGGTATACTCAGAATTAATAAAACACGTGGTTATGGTTATGAATTTTTTCGGTGAAAGAGGAACCCATGTCACAGTAACAGGTATTAATTAAACCGTGACAGAATTATTCAGCCGTTGGGGGCGCTTTGCAGGTTATTACAAGACTACGTTTTATAGATCTTCACAAATGTGTATTGTAGACGCTGGGCTGGCGCAATTTTGCAACGTTTTGAAAGCTAGTTTACGCTTTTCTTGAAGGTATCGACTCTATAGAAGTAAAGAGTGGGATTTTGAAAGGAATTTTTCGTGAAAAAGTAAATATCACTTATTTGGGGTGCACCTTCACTTTGGACTTTACCTTCCTAGGGGAGTACACCCCACCCCCCGAAGTCAAACCCTCCTGATTATCGCTGTACGTACAATCGTTGTATAACTGTGGAAAAATCAAAAGAAAAAAGAATATTGATATCTGTTAAGCTTTAGCCGGGGGGGGGGGGGGGTTAATTCATCAAAATGACAACACATTTCTGGGAACTGTTTTAATTTGATGTGATAAAACCTTGCCAACTCATTTGTATCAATAGCAAGTAAGATTGTACATGAAGACTATGATATTTGATGCGATAAAACCTTGCCAACTCATTTGTAGCAATAGCAAGTGAAGACTATGATAAATTAAATGAAAACTAATAGGTATTTAAAACTGATTAGTTCTTTTATGAAATGCCAGTTGTAACGAATATCATTTATGTTTGATTTTTTTAAAAAGCTGTCTTCTCAGGAAATATGGTATCCCCTTTATCTCTGTGTGTCCCTGACCCCCTCTCTCTAGAACGAAATACACCTTCTCCATTAAAAGTTTTTTTGTCGATGGTTCACGATCCTATGTCTCAGAGACAATGTGACTTTCACTTTCTTCAAACCAAAACAACCAAATCTTGATTTGGCGCATGCGTGTTAATGACTGACATCACTAGAGGACAAGAAGAAAAGTATTTCTCTCATAGTGTTTAGATCTGTCTTTGAATAATTTGAGGGGTTTTCCTGAGTGTTGTCTCCATCTATAGGTAATCCATTAGCGTCCATCAAACCTGGCATAGTTTAGGCTGGATAGGAAAAATAGTCGTAAGTAGAGACAGATTGTGTTTAAATAGAGATAAACAGGTTTTGAAAAATTCTAACGCGGACAAACATCCAAACAAACAGTATATCCATGACGAAGAAAGTATGAACGAGATAGTTCATTTGTAATTAGAACACGCATCGTAGAGTCATGGGAAATTAATTAGATGTCCTTCGATGCCACTATAATCGTTAAAAGATCAAGAAACCTGGTTGCTTTACTGGTCAAATAATTAAATGACACATTTTGGCACGTTATGTAAATTGTAATGTCTAAATAAGATCTAAAGCTTAGAGGGTTTTAACATTTGCTGAGTGTTAAGGCCACACACAAATTCTTACATGGCTATTGTAGGTGTTTGTGCCTGATGGCTAAGTTTCAAATTACTGTTTATGTCTACTGAACCAAATGGCTTCTAATAAGGCTGTTTAGCTATGAACAAAATAATCAAAGCAGTTCTATTACTTGGAGGCTTTCCCTCGATCTAATTTTAGTATAAACGTGCTCGTTGTTTGTTATTTAGGCCACACACTAGATCAGAAAATTGGTTATCTGACTCGACCATCATATGCTGGTTTAACAATATATCTTTTACGTGGTGATTGTCAA
>NC_135558.1:1320000-1332500 GCF_964340395.1 Glandiceps talaboti | reverse complement strand
ATAATTATCTTGGTATATGCATAACTATCTTGGTATATGCATAATTATCTTGTTATATGCATAACTATCTTGGTATATGCATAACTATCTTGATATATGTATAACTATAACATATCTTGGTATATGCATTATTATCTTGTTATATGCATAACTATCTTGATATATGCATAATTATCTTGTTATATGCATAACTATCCTGTTATATGCAAAATTATCTCGTTATATTATCTTAGTATATGCATAACTATCTTGTTACGTCAGTGACGTCTTATGGGGTGTCATTAGATATTTCATAATTATATGATAACTTATTTACTTGGAAGATAGAATGTTCGACATGCGACAGTCACTAAGACCTAATTATTATCATACATTCATATACAGACTGTGGTAAAAATATCATTTAAGCTACTTTGTTGAATAGAAAAGCAACATCAGATTGCAAACATAATGGATATATAATTCGACTGATGTACCACCTCAATAGATGAATATACACACATAGTACTAGCGATGAAGATATTGCTAGATGGACTCTAGGCTTCAGAGAGCTTACTAACATATCCCCTGAATACGTGTCCTGAGATTCTGGTACCTCTGAGATTGACTGTGTGCGTCTGAAGTTACAACTTGAATTTGGTCAATAACTATCAACACCAAAGACAAGTCTGTAGCACTAGATGGACTCTAGGCTTCAGAGAGCTTACTAACATGTAATAGTAATGCCTTATTCATTTGCTTAGCAAATGAGAGAAGGAATGGTTTATATTTGCTTATATTTGCTGGCGATTATTATACATGCAAGGGTTGTTGTCCAGTTACATTGCTATCTGAATGACAATACACACCTGCTGGCCAAGAGAGATTTAAAATCATCATGTTATCATATGTAGCTGGGTAAATACTTTGTAATGATGGTCATAGTGTCATCCCCAATATCACAAACAAGGTAATGTGCCAATATATGCTAAATTTCTCGTTAGTATAATATTAATACGTTATTGAGACGATAGAAGGCGTCATTTAGAATTTATATAATAGTAACATTATAGCTAGATGTGTGTCGGTTACACTATGTGCCAGTTTAGTGTTATACATTATAGCTAGCTGTGTGTCAGTAACACTATGTGCCAGTTTAGTGTTATGCATTATAGCTAGCTGTGTGTCGGTTACACTATGTGCCAGTTTAGTGTTATACATTATATCTAGCTGTGTGTCAGTAACACTATGTGCCAGTTTAGTGTTATACATTATAGCTAGCTGTGTGTCGGTTACACTATGTACCAGTTTATACAGTTAATACATTATTGCTAGCAACGATAGAGGGTATTAGCTAATATTTATGTTATGAACTATTTAGCTAGCCGAGTGTGTGTTTATTTTTTGTTTATGATAGAATGTCAATAAGATTGTCTGTTTACTTTAATACATTATAACTGGTCACGATAGACAGTATCCGTTAGCATTTATGTTATTAAATATATAGCTAGCTGAGAATGTTTTATAGCTGATAAGTTAGAATGTTAACTATATTGAAAGCTGAATGTATTTTCTTTTATTGTTGATCATGACATTGTATCAATCACTTAACTGCTAGCCATGATACAGGGTGTCAGTCAGGATTAGTATTAGCTATATGTAGTTTGGTGATTGATGGTACATATAATTTATGCAAAGTTCTTGAACCTATAATCTTTTTTGTATCCTCTTAGGGAAGCATAATTGACGGCAATTCTCAACAGAGATACACGTCTCATTATAGCTAGTAATTAGTGGTTCATAAAGTGACGATGAATAAGTGATTTGTCCGAAGAACATTGGGAAATCTTACGTGTATATTTTGATTGAATTCATTGAGGTTCACCGTTACAAACATTGTGGCGTGATCCCTTGAGAGTAACTTGACACAGCTTGCCCTTTGCGTGGGAGACGTTACACGAGCACCGCCAAGGACACTTGACTTGTGTTCAATAATTAAAGTCTTTAAAATACACAACTTTGCTTAAAATGTCAACAGTGTTATGAATGGCCTACGCAAACCCTTTTGTTGTTTTATTTTCTGTAAATGAATTTTCGTAATTCGATTATTTTGACCTCGTTTTCTTCTTCTAATATGTATTTGGCGATAACTAATTCTATGTAATTGTGTATATTAAAGGGCAAACAAAGCCTTGGAAATACCTATACTCATATTGTGTATCACTGTAATCATACACTGACATCCAAAAGTAAATAATTCATCATGCAACATTCGCACTGAGAATGAAAAAAGAATTCGAGGTCATAGTGCTGATTAGTACTTCCTGAGATTAAGTGGTAGCATTGATGTTTTAGCGTACGAGTGACACCTAATTTAGAAAGTAGACTAAGGTATTGAATATGAAAAGAAACTCTTTTTTTTCTATTTCTTCCATTTATGGTATTGAAAAAAGGTGATGTAGTTGGCAATTCATTTCAGTGTAGGGTCACATAACGAACTTTGATTCAACCTTTCTATTGCTGTCATGTGGCGATGAATAAGATGTAGTGTAGGTGGCAATTCACTTGAGTGTATGGTCGCAGCACGAAAAACAGCTTCTGTGAAGAGGAAACGCTTACAAGCTTTGCTTGACACTTTTAATATCAACCACTACTTAATACATTATCAATTTATTTGCTTGATGTACATGCACTTTCATCGATGGCATATCTCGAGAGTCGTACAGACAATGTACAAATGAAAAGCGTAAATATAAAGTAGCGGTAATGTTGAAATGGGGAACAAATAATGTTAAAACATGTACAAATAACGTAATAAAACAACGTACAAATGCTGTAAAAATATTGTACAAAGTTAACATATGCACAACTACTTTCCTTGAAGACAGATATCCGAGTCGTACGTGTTTTGTACAAGTACAAATAAAGTACAAATAAAGTAGAAATTCAAATATAACATACAAATATTGTTTAAAATAATATCTATATATTTAAAAAATCGAATGTAAATTCATTCAAAATAAGTACAGATGATATAGCAATGATGCAAAAAACTATATGAAGTAATTATTATAACGTCAAAATGTTTATTTGTTCATGCCAACGGCTTTCGATCACGTTTGAAATATGACATTACTACTTTGGGATAAACTAAAAACGTTACTAAAAACGTAGAATTACTGTCACATAACGTCACACTTTCTTACATTATTTCGATTTAGAATGGGTATGAATTTTAGTGTTATATTATCATAGTAAGTGAATTTTACCTTTTTAAAGGAATAAAATCTCATATTTTGGAAAATAAGTACAATGACGTGAAGAATACGTTTATCTGTTTATTGGTTTTTGGTTTACAAATTAAACATATATACGTGTAAAGTCACTTGTAAAATACATTATTTGTAGTCATGTTCGAATAATTTAATTCACTGTGTACATGTGTGAAGAATTTAATTCACATGTCATACGTTTGTGAGGAATATTCTAAATTTGCCATTTTGTAGAAACAAAATGGCCGAACTACTTAGCGTTATTACTCTGTGAAGACGTTTATACTGTCTTTTTCATTTCATCTCAAAAATATGATGTCAGTAGCTTTTTTTGAAATATTTGTTAAAAGGTGATTTTTGATTTTATTTGCAAGTGCTGTTTTAGTACTGTACAGCATGTATGTTTGCTTAATAGCGATCAAGTGTACATAGTACCATAAACGTTGATTAGACAAGTAATTCGACTATTCAAAAGGAGTGGATCATTTCCACTAAATTTAAAAGTCAACTGCACCCAAATGATGAAAAACAGAGCGAAAAGTTACAGTTACGTGTACTTTAAAAATATACCTGATTCATGAATTAATTAGATACATAGAAAAGTGCAAATAGATTGTAATGTCAGATAACTAGGTTACACTTTTCTTTCTGTACGCTTGGATACCTTTACACGGACCCCACAATAGTGTTATAATTAAAATGATGAACGCGGCCAGTTGAAATGCTGTGGAAAGGTATAATAATGTGTATGATATTTCATCACTTGTCGGCATGAATGTCAAACAAAAACGTGTGAATAGGCAAGTAATACTATAGGGTTAATACTAATAGCCATATCTCACCCTTCGTTATTAATCGCTATCTAGAGATTTATACTGTACATGTACCTTAGACATCATGTCTGACAAAGATAGATCACTTCACATTGAAAGTGATCAAAGTATTTCATTCATTAGCAGACTGATAGGAAGAATATTCGGACTCAGTTTCTGACAGAATTTATGTAAGCAATTCCCAATTTCAAATTCAAAATGAGGTTTATTTCTATGAAATGTTTATTCCTACACTATCAGTCCAAAATAAAACTGAATTATCTTAGTAAAATAAGTGAGAACGATTTCTTCTGCTTAGGTTTGGAGAGAAAAGCATTACTGTACAATTCGATTATAGTAAATACAAGTAAAGCATGATAAATCAGGAAAAACAACACTCTCGACTTGAAATTCGGCGGATTTCCAAACGCTGTTCCTGTCAAATTTATCGAGTACATCTACAGTTGAAAAGATGACGCCGTAGAAAAGACAGAAGCATTTACCCTGCTTCTAGTAAAGATTTCACTCAGGCCAGGAAATCAGAAAATTGCGAAATAAATCAACTAATCTTTTGAAATGAATTCAGGTATGGGAAGAAGATAAATTCGTCACAATTTGAGATGATCTTTTATGTATCCATGGTGATGTCGTGTCATTTAATAAGAGTCTTGGATATACAATGATGTTCAAAGGTACCGCCAGGATTATTATACTGATAATTCGTTAAGTTATTAGTATTACAAGAGGACGACATCGCCGTAATTCAGTCATCCCGTTTAAACTCTGTCTTCCCTCGAGGAAAACGTATTGTGATGGACTCTACTAAAATAAAATTGTAGTTATACATTGAAGTTACATGTAGTAAATATTTAACGAGTTCAGGTGGCTACTCTTTCATGTCTCCTTCTCGCGTTCCAAAAAATGCTATCTTCATCTAATTTCTATCTTATTTCAATTCCATTTTAGATGGGTTATGTAAAGATCTGTAAATAACAATGTATTTTTTAAATTATTTATGCGATTTATTAAATAATACTCTTATGGCTATATTTTAAAATGTCAGGTGATGTCGAATGTTAGATTAGAACTCTTGGGCATGACGCTGGATTACCGTCCGTTACAAATGAGTCGTGACGTCAGAATTCCAACCAAACGCAACAGTCACAATGCCAGGGTGAAATATGCAAATAGGGTCATTTCATGTACAGCATGTGCGCGTACAAATTATCTGCGGTGAATTTTTATCCCTTAATGCGTAATTATCAAAGGTAAGACTTATCACATGTCTACTATCGACTATCAATCACAGTGAGACATGGAATATATCCCTCAGATACAAATAGGATTCCCTACGGTATCATTAAAACAATAGAGTCAGTCAAGTTAGGTAGCGTTGTGTCTTTACGTCTATATTCATTACAAGTTTGCTGACAACGTCACACATGATCTGTCACGGAATACACTAAATAGTGATCCTGGCTGTCAACGTCAATTAGGATATTTTTCACATGTCTCTGTTTTTAATATAAAACACCTCTTCGTATGTACGTATGTACATATGTACCTACGTATGCATGTATGTATGTATGTATGTATGTATGTATGTATGTATGTATGTATGTATGTATGTATGTATGTATGTCTGTGTGTGTGTGTGTGTGTGTGTGTGTGTATGGTGACATAAAGAGACAGAGAAAATACAAAGACACATCTAAGAGTCAGCGACAGAGACTGTGTATGTATGTATGTATGTATGTATGTGTGTGTGTGTGTGTGTGTGTGTGTGTGTGTGTGCGTGCGTGCGTGCGTGCGTGCGTGCGTGCGTGCGTGCGTATGTATGTATGTATGTATGTATGTATGTATGTATGCATGTGTGTGTATAAATGTTTATTGGGCATCATTTCTATATATGCTGCATGTTCTCCTTATACGAAGCTGTCTATTGACCTTGGAATTAAGGGGTTATTATAGGTTATTTAAGCATTAAAGAATGAGAAGAAAATAATGGCAATGGAAATGACACTTAAGTGATCTTAATAAAGATCTTTGATACTACTCAAATATCAAACGTGTACGGTTAAAGAAGACACACGATTGCTTTAATTGGTGACAATTATATTTGAATGACGGCCAGAGGACACCGGTCCCCTTTCTTTATTACACTCAATTCAATTGGCGAATTTCTCTTTTGAAATGTCACGTGTTCATGCCCACATCTTGTCGTCTTCCTATAACTTACAGGTCGATATGTCGTCAATTTGTAAAAATAACCACATTTCGCAGTAAATACCTAAAATGATCGCCAACATTTTAGACAAAAGAAGCAAGGAATAAATGTTATATCCACTAACATTCGATGATTAGGTATAGTATATATTTACAAGCTTATAAACCAGTATTCGTTGGAACATTAAAAATAAAAAAATCTATACTTGTGTTAAGTATCATAAATATATCATTAAATCTACTAAAATTTGAAATATTTAAACTGATAAAAGCCATTACTTAATGAATTCGAATTCACTATATTGTGTCTAATTGATTGAATAAAGCCAAGACACTGATTCGCTTTACGTCTTGAAGACATTCTTGATGTACATTGCTATATGTGGTCAAAGAAGTCAAATCAGAAGAGTCTCATCATAATATGTATTGAAGTCGAACAATGGCCCGAGCTCTTGACGTCAAAGGTCATTCAACCCCTTCACTGTCACAACCACATGTATATTTAATGTAGCAAGCAGAACGTCAGAAACTACTTAGAATATATCAAAATTTTAAAATATATCATGAGATACCCGAATGTCGTAATACGGGGAATGTATGCGTTATGTAAAACTGCATTATTGTTTGGAGTTCGATTCCGCAAAGCTCTGTCAGAAAGTACTCTCAAGTTTCTTTGAAAAGAAGAATTCAGGCGGCTCTATCAATATTTTCACTTTGTGAACGTGGCATTGTAATTTTTTAAACGTCGTGTCATATTTGACTATATTCATATTGATTTCATCCATATTTAGTTATAGATATAGTGAAATACAAGGACAGGTTAAATTCTTCAGACGATTGGGGACACCAAATTAATGTTCATTATGTATGTTTATAGAAATGCCAGGTTGAGTTGTAAACATCAGGAAATATCTAGACTATGTCATGTTTACCTGAGATTTCAGCCTAAACGTTATTTTACGAATGAAATAATGAATAAAAACACACTGTCTAAATTGATGAATAAGCTACGGTGTTCTGATGTTTCCAAAACTATGTTTTGTTTAATCTGTATGTCATAATGTTACACGTATGGTAATACACATATGCCTGAATTGACAACCATAATCAGATGCTAACTATAAGGATTATTATAAAACTAAAAGTCACTTAGTAGGATGTTGTAAACGTACACGTTATACATCATACGAAATTATATTGTGATACTCATGGTAAAAATCCATTGCATGGTTTGCTACACTTGAACACTGCAATGTTAAAAAAAAGTTCCCAAGGCTTATTACTTAATTTAGCATTCAATCACGTTATTAACACAAACATACAAACGCTGTTAAACTTTTCATCCCGTTTGCAGACTTTTGACTACGTCATAGCTAAAACCAAACAGGAAAATGTAATTGGTGATCCGTAAAGTGACGTTGGGGCGAGTGGAGTTGGCAACGGGCCAATAACCGTGTAAGAGCGTACGGAAGCGGCACCCTCGCTGAATGGCATCGTCCTTGTGTATAAGTAGCCGGCTTTAGCTTCTATGTGTAGATAACACACATTTACTACAGGAAGACGGAGACAGGTGTAAACATTGTTGTACCGTTGGCAAAGTCTTACCAAGCTTAACTTCTACCCTACAAGTGAGTATCAATGTTCGTATTTTTATCTAGTTTTTGCTTGAATCATAATATTTATAAACATTACTGGATGCAATGAATTAGATCCGGAAAAAAAATAGTTTTCAATGTTTTCGTTGTTTTGCTTTGTGGCCCAATGTTTTTGTGGCCCAAACTAATCAGTGACAACAGGTCTTTTCGAGCTTCAAGAATTTCAGCTAAAATATAGCAATCTGTAATTTGTTCTTTTTCAAATAGTTACATTGTAAATGACAGGAATTCATTTCATGGTAGGTCTAGAGGAAATCACGACAAGACGTTTTTATTTTACACTCGCCATATTATCTTCACATATACTTTATACACCTTGTCAGCGCTATATTCTGTTTAGTAAAACGACGTATAATTACAGTGATCATAAAAATTCTTCAAATACTAGTGTTCCTACAATTACTTTCACATGTCTATCTGTAAGTGTGACCCTACAAGTCATATTGCCTGAAATGCAGATCACTTTACCCTCCGGAATAGGTCCTCCTCGTATTTGCCGCCCTTTTATACCTTTACTTATTAATGGTCTAATGTTAGTCGCTGAACAGTTCAACCCGGTGTCGAACTCCGTATTTTGTATGTGGTATTACCCAATACTTGGTTTGTGAAATGGCTGTATGTAAGAGGGGTGTCATTTAGTGTAACCATACCCAACAACGCATGCTTTCTCAGGATACTCCGGTTGCCACTTGTACTATCAGTGAATCTACCTGGTATGGGGTCAGGTCTTTGACCTGCAACGTCTGCTCAGCAATACAACAAATCAAATCAATACGTTAAAGAAATATAAATGTAGAATATTTTGATATTTTATAGTAGCGACAACACTATGGTTGCTGATATTGTTGAAAATACCATTTCTTCTGGTTTGTAAGAGTACATAAATACAACCTAGTGAGCTGTCATTTTATATATACATTAACACTCACTGTCAATCGTTCTCAAAGATCTTAATAGACTAGGCCAATAATGCTACATAACTGCCAATCATTCATGCTGAGATAAATACAGCGCACATCAATTGAATAGAAAAAAACCTGTGTATCGTAATGACATATCATTTTAATTGTTATAATTAGTGTTGTTAGATGCAAGCGTTTCCTTGTAATTGGTCAGTACAACGCAGAGAGAGAGAGAGAGAGAGAGAGAGAGAGAGAGAGAGAGAGAGAGAGAGAGAGAGAGAGAGAATGTTCTTTTATGGCACCTGCATGACACCAAAAGATTCGTAAAACCATAGTCGACCGCGTTCTTAGGAAAAGTTTATTTATTTATTTTCATTCCGGGTTTAGTTATATGTAGTAAGTCAGTAATCCGGGTCGTTCACTAGTTAATTCAACACCAGGCACCCGACATACATTTACAGAAATACTTACTCAGCTGACCTCTGACATATGACTTCACGTGAAAAAAAGATAAGAGGACAGCGCGAGATAATAGCGTGCGAATTCTTCACATTTTTCCAATTTTTGTCAGTAAACTTTGGCTTTCGTTTTGTGTGTACTGAATGACTACTGCAAATATTTTGACTGTCACGTGACCAAATGACGTCATTCCATTGAGCTGTTCGTGTGGTTGACTGAGTACCGGAACCTTATAAACGACAAAAAAGCATTCGACTCTCGGCTATAAAAAATTCAGCAAATGTCAACTTCCTTATTGATTTTCTGTTAAAACAAATTTCTTTTCAGTTTACATCTTGTAATGTCAGTTCGGTGTGTCTATAATTCTGATTAACGTTCACTCTCCGGTGAATTAATTTGAATTTGAATTTTTCATGTTTATAATCTACTCTACACGGTATAGGTACGCTCCTACATGTTGGTGCACCAAATATTGAGTTTGGAAATTTTGGAAATTATGGTAGATTTTGAACTCTTTGCATTTACACATGTAAGGACGTTACTTAGACGAGTATTACATTGATTGTATAGTTTCCATGACGACAGGAATAGTCAAACCTCGGTTAATTTACAAAAAATAAATAAATCAAAAGTCACTTTTGTGTCCTGAATGACCTTTGACCGATACTCTGTTTCATCATCATATGACATAGGATTGATCGGCGTAAATGTGTAACACAGAAACATGAGAAAGGCGTTCTCACAAGCAAGTCAGATAGCCTTACACCTGTGTGGAAACAATCGGTGTTATCGTAAAGAGGACAGTAGTTTACTTCGATAAGAACTGGATGCCGGATGGAAAGGACTGGACTCAGTATTGCCGTAAAGAGGACAGTCATTTACTGCAGCTTGGACCCGGTATTGTCGTAAACAGAAAAACGGTTTACTACGATAAGAACTGACCGAGTTGGATGGAATAGATTCAGTATTGTCGCAAAACAGAACTGTGATAAGTCCTTGCGGTAACCATGGAAGTAGAATTCCATGCGGTAACCGACAACTTAACTAAAGCAGGTCGTTGTTTGCTCGATAGAATCGATTGTGACAGTGTGAATTCCTTTCTTGCTGGAGAATGCTTTTGTGTTAAACTATTTCATTGGGAACAATAACAATACTCAGTGGTGTTGTTATGATGTAATGTTGTTTTTCAGGATGTCTACACATATACCTCCGTTATGTTGCGTGCTTAAGTAGGGATTATTTTGTCCAGGCTGTAAACATACATTCTTATCTTTTGGTTCCTCACATAGTTTAGGCAACTGTAATGTGTATTAGTACACGGCCTTGATCTAATTCAATGCTGGGTTGGTCAGGTTGCAACATTTCTCTTGGAGAGGATGTTCACCTCATGTGTCATATTATATTTAAAGGACAATAAATAAACAAACTAACTAAAAACAAAAAATGAAAACAATGAAAAACATTCTAAGCGATAAAGTACATTGTAAGAGAATGTTATTTTCAAAGTTCACGGTCTGCTATGCCATCACAAAGTCACACATTTCGTGATCTCATTTCCTTAGACATTTCACACATTGTTACCATGGTAGCAGAAAGTTATATTACAGCTATTGTAACTTTTGAATTTTTTGTATTGTGTAACTTGCCTGTTACTGTAAGATATAATTAACTCGTTTTACCTAATAATACGTGACAGTTGTCCGACAAGCTCAATGGAAAATCTCTGTAACTAATGTATGCCATTGTTACTACTGTAAGTTAACATTTCGGAACATAAATGTATATAGTTGTGAAGAGCAACTATTCGAAATAAATTACTTTATGATATGTAGTCATTGTTAAAGAAATCTGTTCATTCTTACCCACCCCCGACCCCCATCCTCATGGACTCATATCTCACTTACAATATTATTTGAGAATTCATATTGATGGAATTGAAAAATGACAGATTTGTATATGGTGAATGTCGTGAAACAGAAACGAATGGGCATTGATGCAAGGTTCGTTGCCCGGGGTTCGTTTTAATGTTAGTTCTCGACCCCCCGTCTTAAAGAAGTGTTTTGGTTCTTGAAAAAACACACATATGTAGGTACCTGTAAGATTTGGTTGTCAGTTGGGAGTTAGGTTAGTGCTTGTAGTGAATGTACAGATATGGAAACTGAATCAAAATACAGGAAACAGTGGGTCGCGGATATTCAAAGTCGAATTTGACATTAAACGCCCGTGGTTTAATGGAAGTACTTATCATCCGCCTATACAATGTGTAGTTACACTTTGCGATAGTTAGTGACACTTCCATTGCCACATAGAGACAAGAATAATAATAAAATACATATACAATGTATATATGTTCATAATATCGTCTCAGGCTTTTACATCACGTCGTGTATGTTGTTAGTGTCATATCATCTTACCGATGGAAAGATTTGGTAACGTTTACTACTTATCTAATCAAACCTGTAAATGTTTCACTACATCTATATTTCCTGCCTCGCTGACGAATTGCTTTGTACAGTCTTGAAGTGCAGTAACATATAGTAATCGTCACACTATACAGCGTGAAGGTGAACCCTCTTATCCTTATAGATAGGAAATATCAACCCTTGTAATCCCCTTTTCATTTTTGTAACATGCAATGTAATATGTACAATTATTAATATTTGATTTCAAATCAAGGAAACATCAATATTTTATAAATGTGTCTGCTATCTCTAGAGACACATCAAATGCTCCATATTACTTCTTAGACATTTCGTGGGTGTTTTCACAGCTTACTTGATCTAAATTCTTTGACTTTACCTAAGGATGTCTAGGATAACAGATTTAAGACAGTGAAATTTGAATTTAAGACAGCCGAAGTGTACAGAGAACATAGGGGTGACTCTACAAAAGATTCTTTGTTTCTGGGAGGTAGGTTTAGGTTAGGGATAGGAATTCTGGAATAGGGTTAGATGTCTGATCAGAAATAGGGTATAAATTTGTGCCGTCAATGGTCGCCTGGATCAATCCTTGACTACTGTAACCAATGAACAGAGGGTACGTATTGTAATTTAAGACTAACATGATTAAAAGTCTCAAACACGATCCCCATAAGTGTGGGCCTACATCGCAGCTGCAACCAACGAGTCAATTTTCTGAAATCATTCGAAAAAGTCAAAAGTAAAAGTGGTTAATGAATTCTGTTTACTCTATCCT
>NC_135558.1:1245000-1315000 GCF_964340395.1 Glandiceps talaboti | reverse complement strand
TATTAAAGAATGAGTTGTGCAATTAGTTTAAATTTGACGGTGAACTTAGACTTGAAGTTAAAATACTACCGGGAAGAACATTGTGGACAATGGTAGCAATTACTATGATGCTAGGTAGTAGTGACAACCTAATACAAAGTTCTACCACAAGTGGGATAATAAATAATGCATCTATTGCTGACATCACAGTATCTTATCAATGTATCAACGGCTGTAGGCTGATAACTAACGGTTGATACCAACACTGATGCTAGTTTGTTTCTCGTTGTCACAGATCACAATATGACTGCTAAACTTCTCAGCCTAGTTGTCTTATACTGTGCATGCTTAGTGGTACTAACAAATGCAGTAGCGATTGGATCAAGATATAATGTAGCCAGTAAAAGGCAATTCACATATGGGACGGTAAGTGAAATCTATCTATCATCATATAAATGGTGACATAAATAGACAGAGAAAATACAAAGACACATCTAAGAGTCAGCGACAGAGACTGTGTATGTATGTATGTATGTATGTATGTATGTATGTATGTATGTATGTATGTATATGTGTGTGTGTGTATGTATGTATGTATGTATGTATGTATGTATGTATGTATGTATGTATGTATGTATGTATGTATGAATGAATATGTGTGTGTGTCTGTCGTGTGTGTGTGTGTGTGTGTGTGTGTGTGTGTGTGTGCACAACTACCATATTTAGACACTGAAACATTATATTAAGCTCCCTAGAACGTAACACATGCATGCGTGCGTGTGTGTGTATGTAGGTTGGTATGACGCATGGTGTCCGCAAGTTATCGTCAGCGCCTTCTATAATTTCGCTTACACAGAAAAGATTGATCGAATCAAATATGGAAGAGAACAACCTGTCATCCGTGTAACCATGGATACAAGCTAAAAATAACGATTCATGAAAGGCATGAACTGACAAAGTACCAAAAATTAAAAGGAAAGAAAATCGCTAATTGAATAAGCAAATTTAAAAACAGTTTCGGTTTTGGTAAACTGCTTTCCTGTACACTTGTAAATAGTGATACTATAACAAAAACTCATATTTCGTGCATTGTAGTGAATTGTTGAAGTAAACAATTTATTCATAAACGAAATAAAATGGATACACTGATAAGTTTGGACTTTGGATGTAATCGTAATGTGAAATGGTAACGCGAATTTACCAGTTTGTATTTTGTTTAACAATACCTCAGTGTTCGTCATTGAGGATGTCGGTCAGTTAATGTGTACTTAAGAGTAGCAAAGCCTTTTTTACATCATCATCATCATCATCATCATCATCATCATCATCATCATCATCATCATCATCACCGCCGCCGTCGCCGCCGCCGCCGCCGCCGCCACCACCACCACCACCACCACCACCACCACCACCACCGCCGCCGCCGCCACCACCACCACCATCACCACTACCAGCACCACCACAAGCATCACCACCACCGCCACAACTACCACAACCATCACCATCACCACCATCATCATCCCCATTACTATTACCACCATTATCTTCTACTTGTTAGCAATATTTATTTATCATTATTATCGTTTTATAATAGTTGTTGCTTATAGTTATCGCGCTACTGTTAGATTTGAAATAAACGTGGTATACATAATTATATGACTATCATGAAACAAATATTTTGTACAGGTATGACCCGGTATATAAACCTCTCATTGTCAGTGCAAAGAGATCATTTATTTTTAGTGTAGTACTTGAGTTGCGATAACATTTGCACCGTACCGTACCGCAGCACCACACGACACTAATGGTATATCAACAAAACAATCTATCTGTTTGCATATAACACCGTACCACAACAGTACATTGTACTATACTATACAATGAAATTATCTTTGTCGTTGCACCAAATGGTTCAAATCGATTAGCCACATGTACCGTACAACAAATGAAGTAATTTGCAGTTATTTATAAATCAGAGAGCTCACATGATGTGATTGATATAATCTAGTTAAATAATGTGTTTATGTACGTAGGCGACGTGTAGGGGCACATTTGGGGTCATCAAAATGTCATAGGATTGAATTGATCACTTTGGTAATCTTGTGAGACTTTAAGCCGAAATTAAAACTCAGGTGTGAATAGTTTAAATCTGCCCAGAGTCTAGTCAAGCTAAGTTGGTGTGAGAGGGTGTTTAAATTTATAGATCGAGTCAGGATTAAAAACGAAAAAACAACAAATGAAACGCAATAGACAATAAGACAGGAAAATGTTACTCCCAGTATCTTATGATTGAAACGTAGTTTTGAGTCTTTGGCCCTGTAAATGATTTGCTAAAATGTACATCTTATAAGGTGTTCACAGCAGTACAGTACATCATATTTGAATTTTATCTTACATCTTACTCTTAATGCACTTCACTTCATAAGGTTCCATAACCTAGAATCACAAGTTTTTAAAAAAAATAATTCTTAAGTAGCCTACATCAGGACACTATTTAGTCCATGCGAAACGTCTTAGTAAAGCAAAAAACACGCTTCTTATCTTGTGTTTCCGCCTCTTTAATACTTGTTGTTGTCATAGCCTCCCCTAAAAGAGACCAGCTAGATGTAAAACTTTACACCATGCGTTAATGTAAAGAAATGTAATTTTTTAAGCCATACAGCACAGCACAGCAAGTTCAGTGATACGATAAACTTCGCAAGAGTGGCGAAGTTTTCGTCAACCGCGTAAAGATGACGTGTTGGCTCCGTTGAACATATCCATATGCAGACATCATCATCGTGTTTGTCAGCGTTATCAGATAAAGCATACAACGATCGAGTACATTAATTACAAGGGAGTTGTGACCATATTGTCAAATCCCATATGTCTATTCTACATGATTGTAACGAAGGTCAAATAATTGGAAACGTTGAAATGAGTGACTCGACACACTGTGTATCTTCTGAGGTTAACTGTCAAGGGAACTAAGCTGAAAGGTGTCGAGTCATCTCCGGCCCATGACATTCATTATCAGTTTCCTAGATCGACTGGCCGATAAAAAAGGACTACGTTTTTTTTGATATCGAACTGTTGATACGATCACTACTAGTTGCACTCATAAGTATTCTATGCCACAGGTACTATCCAATGTGAGACTCTATTCACACATACGTTTCACGCGCTCATTTTCATGACGGCCCTCGTGTATTTTTTTTAAATACGAAATTCTGGCTTTCAATACGAGTCCATCAAAGTTTTTGACTGTACCTTGGTCTATTTACTAACCTCACCACCAGTACTACTGCAAAAACCGGGTCATACTTCCCTTATGCAAATGGTAGCATGGTGATATAGTTTAGTGCCCTGTATTTAACACGCAATGCTCTTAAACCAACGTTACTATGACTGAGTCCTTGATCTTTTCAGAACCTCTGGGAAAGTCACCTACTTATGTGAACGCGATCTCGCCCCATTTATTCAGGACCACAGATGCATAGGTATCCCTTTACACCGAAACTTTATGACGGACACAGTGTGGCATCGTACCTAAAACAACGCAAAATAATTCTAGATGTGTCTTTTCTTTTACAAATGAAAACTATATCATATTCATGCTCGATTACAGTTATCGTTGAATTGATGTGACATTTAGTAATACATATTTGAGGTTTTCAATAAACAGAAAAGTTACCTTTCGAAAATGATAACCAAGTTGGCTTTCGCCTGTCATGATCGTTGAACTCAACAATGGTAAATTAAGGAAGTCACCCACAATTATTGTATATGATTGATGTACTATGTCAGGGTATGTAGAGCGAAATAAATGGACAACGTGTGAACTGAATGTGTTCACATCGTCTCCAGTGTAGGTACTGTCAGACTTAAAGATCACGACTCGTGAAAGCTCAGGATCTGAGAACAGGAAAATAGTGAGTGGGAATGGCATTTGGAACTACTAAACATGTGTAACTTAACGGAGATTACCTCGTTTACCCTAGTTACATCTCCGAGTACCGTATTAACTGTAGAAGTGAAGTAATTCATAGAACAGATATAGAATATCTCTTATTCAGCTTTTGATTTGCGAAATTGATTATAGTGACAGAATCAACGCATTTACTGAGAGAAATTTACACATCACGTGCAAACTGAGTATGTTCAGATCGCCTTTGAGTATGGAGTTGTAACTGACTAATTATGTCCTATCAAATATCTCGACTTCTGATATAAAAAACACACGAAAGACAGATATTTACAAAACCATTTGAGCGAGAAAGTCCAATCAAATCTCATGAAACGGAAAGTATACAATGTATGATGATGCGTGGGATTCCCTGAAATTGAGATTCAAATTACTACTGTGACAGTTTGAATCTTAACGAAGCAAGATATAATATTCCACACCTTAAAAACGTTCGTTGATTCTTCTCTGCTATCAAAACTATCATCCGGGGAAACTAGAAATAACTCACGTGATTTGACATTAAGTAAATACTTATTTCCGCTCAATTTACACATTTGACTTATTTATCGATCGGTTAATCGATAGACGAGTCCGGGTGGTCAGGATCACCTGAACATCCGTTGTAACCCAAGGCGAGTGTTTGCACTGCGCACAGGATGAGAAGTAGAATGCTTTGTACTCCGAGTCACATGATGTCACACTTTGTAAAACACGGCGACTTTGTAAAGTCATAGACGTTAGAGAGACTCTCCAAAATCTATCAAGTGATATCGGTGGGAACAATGAGGAAAAAGAAATTAAAACGACATCTTACTGAGCGTCTAAATGCCCCCCAAAAACTACAAGCCTTCTTGTGCAACGGTTCAACAGAGTTAAAAAAGAGAACTCTCTCATTTTTTTTTAATTTTGTCAAAGAATGCCAATGTTAACCGACAAAAGGGGGAGAGGGCTTAAGGTTTAATTACCCAGACTCCATTTGTTATCTTCTATACAATTTGCGTTCACTGGCTCACTTAATATATCAATTTTGCAAGAGGATGTGTGTAAGGATGGTAACTAGGGACATTATGGACGTAAAAACCTTCACGCCCACCTGTTGCATCGGATACTATACTGTCCCCAAATCAAGGCTCGCAAAGCGGTAATTTTCAGATCCCCATGTAAAATGAAACGTAAAAGAAAATTGTCACAGTGATTTTAAAATCTCATCGTCAAGTCACATTTCCATCACATCGAAGTCAGTAACTAAGTGATTGCCGTCACCTGGCCTTGGGTACTGAGTGTGACATATTAGGCTAATACACATGACCTTTCGATAATCAGGCGGTAACTCTATCGGGCTCGATGATTGAACTTTGTATCATCAAGGCCGGGACAGAGACGGAGAGAGAGGCTCTACAGATCTCTAAGGACTCGGAGAGTCTATATTGTAACATAGGTTTTCATACCTAGGTGAACAAATTGATGACTCCAAAACCCGATTATTTCCTCCTCCTATTATAGAATATAAACGCACTAGAAAAGTTAATCTAAATAGTGTAGTGTAAATCGGATCACGGTCGTCAGAAACTAGACTATAAAAAGCATATATTTCCATATCAATTTACTGTTTTATACAGCCTGTTGAAAGTTACCGTTCACCACCCGGGCTCTGTTTGATACAACCACGTATAAACCAATAGGAAACTGCACACGCTGCAAGACTGATCGAATGAATACAGATTCTTGCGACAAAATGAAGTTAACTAAAGTGCCATCATGCAGACATTAAATGCAGGAGTAAAAAAATTGGGATGTTGCTATCTTAAGCTGCATATGTTGTTATAAAGTAATTAATCCACTGTGATCATTTTGAGTAATATTTAATTAATCGTGACAAAATAAAATACAGGCGAAACTAATTAGTTAAGAACATATTAGATTTCATTTGAAATTTGACGACACGCATGCCAAGTTTAATATTCGTAATGATCAGATTTGAAAGTCAAAGCGGATTGAAGATTTGTATGGCTTTGGGAATACCAGAGGGAGGAAAGGAAAGACGGATTAGAAGGAATGAATGAGAGGAATGTGCTAAAATGATGTTAGCGGGTATATCTTCAATTGCACTCAAATGTCGTACGACTACACCCGAACGCGTATGTAGTAGGACATACCCGAATGTGTTGTCTAAACGTGCAATGTCAGTATACTGAAGTACGAGCACGTATACATACAATTTACACAAATGGGCTTTTTTCATAGCGTTGACGTAAAATGACATTGAGATAGCAGTACCTTTTTACGGTTAACATTATACTGCTTGGTGCTTTTACCTTACAACTTTGCGTTGACCTAATGGCATGGATACAATAGGTTAATGTCTACTGCTTTGCGGTTTTGTTCAGTCATGTTATTTTTTTTCCAATTGTGTGACGTATTTTTCTGTCCCGTTTTTGTATATAGGATATTAAAGAGAGCTGCGGTCGTTGCCTTGTGTGTATGGTGCGGGTTGCAAATTGGTTTAATGATCTTGAAGACAAATGTATGGGAGAGTCAAAATACTGCCAGGCAGGTCTGACGACAAGCGACTCAAGCGAAGTCCCCGGATGTCCTCTTAGCACCTTTCAGAATTTTGAGGAGTTCGCAGATTTATCTGCCCAATGGTTATCCAAATACATCCTTTCAACGCAAGAAGGTAGTCTTAATCCCATGGCACGACGGGTCAAGTTATTTGTGCTGTATCAATATGAATCTTTCTCCGACATTCCTGCTGATGAAGACGTCGACATCTACACAGTCCTCACGTCGTCACTATGGAGCTAGTGTGTTAGCCTTCAAAACCCAAGTAAAATAGCAGAACTGAAGGTCCCTGATCAAGCTTACCACTAAAAGTAAATACATTGACCCATGCTCAGAGTGCAGGATTTGGCTTTCTTTTGGGAAAAGTTCGGCTATTATAGAGAAACTCAAAAGCAGTGCGCCCCCTCCATCTAACCCTAACATAGAATAAACTGTATTCCCGAGACTCTACTTTCAAGTT
Source organism: Glandiceps talaboti (assembly GCF_964340395.1). Lineage (NCBI taxonomy): Eukaryota > Metazoa > Hemichordata > Enteropneusta > Spengelidae > Glandiceps > Glandiceps talaboti. Next base: position 1,308,053 of record NC_135558.1, on the reverse strand, counting down.
TGGTCAACGTTTCAATGCAGACGATTCAAGAGAAAGAATATTTCCATTGTTTTCAAACATGACGTGAGTGACTCAAGGTGCAATGTTCAAAATGTAACTCCTTTGCATGCTATCCTAACTTGTACTGTTAATATTTTGAATCAACAATGTTACTTAGCTGTCACTAATTTCTGATTTAGAGGAGAACATAACGACAATCTAACAATCTTGCCAGTCAGGCTGCATTCCTTTTTCCAAATTCAGAAATTAATTTATTCCGCTGAAACATGTCAGGGATATTTTGGGTCTGGAGAGACAAGTCACATGATATTATTAGCAATGACATCACATTGTTCCTTCTCATATTTATGACAAATGTGTACATTTTTGCGCTGTTTCCTTTTGTTTTGTAAATTAGTGTACACACTTTGCTATTGTCCAATCATTTCAATTTTGTGAGCTGACTTTTAAGCTTAGATTATTTCTATTCAAGACAAAACAATTCAATGTAAATCATGAAAATTGCCTGGAACGAGAATTAATTTGACAACATCAGCTAAAATTTCAGAATGGTGACGGAAGTAACACTCCAGTTTACAAGCCTCGATGTAGCCATAAACGTCACTTCCGTTTTAATTATTATAAAAATCAAAGATGCTGGTTCGCGTTGATGATAGAATTCAATAACATGTATCGTTGCCGAAGTCTTGACCTAGAAAGATGTATGAGTTTGGGAAAAAGTCATTCGAATTGTTGCATTTAATGGTAGAAGGTTTATATTTATATTATTGTTTATATTTAATATTTAAAAGAATCTAAAATATTCATCAATGTAACACTAACTTATAAGAGAGAGAAAATAAATGTAATGTAGACACAGCAGGACATGACTTGACCAATGATCATTTAGCAATTTTGGAATTGAACGCCACAAAGCAATTTTAACGTTTTGCTTAACGTTTTGCTCTTTGCTGATCCCGACAAATAGTTGATGGTTATTTTATGATGTACTTTGTTACTACAATGTCAATAAAACATACATTTTATGTTGTCTCAGTGACAGCTTGTCTAGTTAATGTATTACCGACTCCCTGCTGAGTCTATGACTGATGGTTGCTTTACGTCACGTTCATAGTATAACTCCCGCTGACTATTTCCCCGCATTTCAGAATTTAATATGACTTATACTTTATCAGTTCCTGTTCGCTAGGTTATGTTTACTGAATCATAGCAAAGGTAAGTTAAGAAATATTAAAGGTACATCCGATCATAATTACACAAAGCACATGCAACAGTTTTTTTTTTTAATTAAGGCAGAAATAAAGAAATAAAGAATTGTCTATTTTCGATCTATGCTCGATGCATGATATATGAGGCATCGACCCCGGTTTTTGTTCGCTTAGCTTTTGTACCAATTACAAATATGAAATGAACTAGAATACATTACATAATTTATTGCTATGGAAACTCGATGCCAACCTCATTTTGGCAATTATCTTATGTTTGCAAACATTCAGTTGTTGCCTTGGCATACATTTTAAGCAATCTCCGGGATTACCTAGCAACGGAAACTCTCTTGCCTGTTTTTAATTGAAAAGTAACTTGTAGGAATTCTGCAATTTCGAATTTAATGTTTTTTGAAATCATTATGCAAATAATCCTTATTGGCCTGTTCACTGGTACGTGGTATCACATGTTTCTCTGACATTAAGTAAGATTAAAATGACTAATGATGCAATAATTGTATTTAAATCCTGACATGTATTGATTGCTCAGTGAAACATGTCAATCATTTACTTGATTGGACATTATACTCAAGTTCCAAAAAGTCACAACGAGGAAGAACTGATATTCAGTAACAAGAGGGTATAGGTATATACTGTGTGTATCTATCAAGAAAATAAATCTATCTTTTGAATGAGTGTTATATATACATAGTCCGACCATCTTGTTACACAATGTGCTAGCCAACATCTCGTGCGTACGAATAGACTTTGACAAACTGTTTCAGCCATCTGTATTTATAAACAGAACCTAGTGTAAAATTATGTATATATAAATATATATATATATGTGTGTTTGTGTGTGTGTGTGTGTGTGTGTGTGTGTAGGTGTGTGTGCGCGCGTATGTGTGTATATGTGCTTGTGTGTATGCATGTGTGTGTGCTTGTGTGTGTTGACCGAAAAACCTTGTTGCTGTCACATATTAACAAACAAACAAACAAACAAACAAACAAACAAACAAACAAACAAACAAACAAACAAACAAACAAACAAACAAACAGAAGGATATCTTGCCCGATTACTATTTCTCTAAAGTATATGCTGTCTACTATCACTCTATTCACTTTCCAATATGTAGAAAACCAACTTCCAATTTTGTAGACTCTCGGAAAGTCAATCAGTTCATTTGATTGTATTTCAACACCGCAAGGTTTTGGTGAAATCAATAAATGGTTTTTCGTTTTATGAACACTTAACCCGGAGAGAACAAGTTATGTACATTGTCATTGTTGGTATCAAATTAAAAAGTCAGAGATTTTATCGATATTAGTTGCCACACGTGGCTACTATCGTCCAAGTCAACACACTTACTGTCAGTTTATACACGTACTAGATAACTTGTGACCTTATACACACCAGCGGAAATTGCCCTTCAAATCACAGTTGATAATTCGTGCAAAATTAAACAAAACGTTCTTGTCGTGACATTCCGGATTCAAGGTATCAATACTATCATTTGTCTGTTTACGTTTCTCAATTACCTTCACCAAATGTAAAGCACCATTTGACATTTGTAATCGTCGTTCAATCGATTCTTCAGAATAGACAACTTCCATTTACGGCAACTGATAAGGTGAAGTGGAACTGACAGCTATAGACATAAATTTGTGGGTGATGTTTTCAAAGTGCAATTCATACTGGTTTCCATTAACCAAAGTGCAGGAAGTGACGAACGTTGTCTCGTTACATTTAACAACCACCACTACATAACCTATCATTTATATAAACAGACAGGACACGTGCAGTTTCATTTTCCTTAAAAGTTTCAGTTTTGAACGACCATCCACTTGGTTCAATACCTTATACGCTTTACACTTTGAACTCATCCCATCTGCTTTCTTGATGATGTATACGTGTATTACCACGCATTCACTAATTTATATAACGCTTTGTTTGTACATGTGGCAAATTGCATGTGGGAACAATAATCATTGAATGATAAATATTTTAATATTAGAAATATGACTATTTTCAAAGGAAAGACGACAGAACTAGGCCATAGTTTATAAGTTTCATATTGAATATCGCTATTAACTTCCACAGTATAATGTTTTACATTAGCGAATATTGATGGTGATATTTTAAAAGAGTGAATTTGAGGGAGGGGGTGATCGGAAAGAGAAGGCGTGGGGGTGGGGATGCGAAGATGAAAGGAGTCAGACATAAAATGATACGGCGACACTTCTTTTAATTAAAAAGTTTGTATTTAGAAGTATATTCCACTGGGACAATGTTTCTTCTTGTTACAATTTCTAATCTAATCTAATCTAATCTAATCTAATCTAATCTAATCTAATCTAATCTAATCTAATCTAATCTAATCTAATCTAATCCAACATAATCCAATCCAACCTAACCTAACCTAATCTAATATAATCCAATCCAATCTAACCTAACTTAACCCAATTCAATCAAATCCAATCCAATCCAATCTAATCTAATCTAATCTAATCTAATCTAATCTAATCTCATCTCATCTAATCTGTAATCTAATCTAATCTAATCCAATCTAATATAATGTAATCCAATCCAATCTAACCTAATCTAGTCTGATCTAAAAAATCCAATCCGATCCAATCCAATATAATCATAGACAGTGGTGGTCCACCGTCTATGGTATAATTTAATCCATAAAAATTATAACGCGCCAGACTCCAGAACCATAGTACTGCTCAATGGCCTAAAATATCTAGTCAGTTTTAAAATTTCTAGTCATTTCCTACCCCCTACCCCCCCCCCCCGAACATGATAGGACCTCTGGGTATTTATAATGTATATTTACAAGGGCAATACTCCACACGAATATGCCACGAAATTACCATACAAATATCTGTTTCAACTATTAATATCAAAATTTTGAATTTCCTATTCTCATTTACCTAGTCTATTCATAGACCCTACACCAACGGTTGGTGTAGGGTCTATGGTCTATTTAAGCCAAGGTTTTTAAGTTTCAAAGTTGGCAAATGTGAACACGTATATCTTTATGTTCTACACGTTTTTCTATCAGTAAATCTTACCTTTCAATTATAGCAAGGGTTTCATGGCTTAATGACTTATTCTAGAGCACGAATGCTAAATAAATCGTGATTGTTATCTTGCTGTGATCGTCAACAGATATATTGATTATTGGACGATAGATATTGCTGTCAGTGTTCATATGAACAGCCACATAAAATGGAAATTGAATCGTTCTCGTTTGACAAATCATTCGATGAAAACAATATCATTATTCAGTGGCATCATACGGATTTAGTGTAGATGTCCTCATGATTAGTGTATCATTTCTCACAGTAGGTGTGTTATCTTTAGTGGCAGCTGAAAATAATTCGTTTTTGTCAAAGATTGCTAAAAGTTCCTTGAACTCAGAGTCGGTGGTTTAAGGCAACGCACACGTATGATGTGTCTTCGAGAGCACCATTCATAGGTGGGATAGTGAGGCAGGATAGGGGAGGGATAGTGAGGCAGGATAGGATGGGATAGTGAGGCAGGATAGAGAAAGGGATAGTGAGGCAGGATAGGGGAGGGATAGTGAGGCAAGATAGGGTGGGATAGTGAGGCAGGATAGAGAAAGGGATAGTGAGGCAGGATAGGGAAGGGATAGTGAGGCAAGATATGGTGGGATAGTGAGGCAGGATAGAGAAAGGGATAGTGAGGCAGGATAGGGAAGGGATAGTGGGGCAGGATAGGGAAGGGATAGTGAGGCAGGATAGGGATGGGATAGTGAGGCAAGATAGGGTGGGATAGTGAGACAGGATAGGGTGGGATAAGAGGCAGGATAGGGTGGGATAGTGAGGCAGGATAGGGTGGGATAGTGAGGCAGGATAGGGTGGGATAGTGAGGCAGGATAGGATGGGATAGTGAGGCAGGATAGGGGAGGAATGGGGATCATATATGATATCTTTGAAGACTGGTTTACCCTCTGAAGTACTCGAAATAAATTCAGGCAGTGTTGTGTCCCATCCCACATGTTTCGTAAAGAGACCAAATTTTATTTTCCGGGCGAAACAGGGACTGTTTTCGGTCTTTCGGTCATTGGGGAGGGTATAGAGTGAATGACATCGCCGAGGTTATTACCATGGAACAACCACCAACACACCTGCCCTGCAACATGCTCAGCGAATGAAATTCATATGGCGGTACAGGTTTTGTAAAAGCCGATTTTTCCTTTACTGAGAGTTTAGAGATTTTCTAGAGCATGAAATGAGACGGAAATATGGACCCATGTTAATTTCGTTAGAAAAGTAACGATATGAGGTGCCACATTCACGTTCACCTTATTAGGTATAAAAGAATTGTTTGGTTCCGGTTACCTTACCCCACCTAGTTTTTCACGCCGACCCTAAACTTGTTTTACGTATTCGAGAAAAATAATAAAATCATGCAGTCTCGCAAGAAATAGTGAATTCGGAAACTGATATCAACTTAAAAAGACAATATATAAAACTGTTCTTCCAATCTGTAATGGCTGTACATCTGATGAGAAGAAACCAATAACACAGAGACCATATGGAAAACAGTGGAAAACATAACTACCTCGCATATGAAAAAAATATATATAAAAAATAAAATAAAAAATCTACCTACCCCACCTATTCTAAAATTTAGTGTTATCGGAACCACAAAAAAGTTCTTAAAGGGAGCAACCCACCGGCTTTACACGTATGTGCATACTATCAAACACTAAAGTCATACATCTACCGGTTGATTCATAACTAGTTACTACCACGTAGATCATGGCGCCCTCACAGGTTGTTTTTACTTTGATGATGTTAGTGGCCTTACTAATTCGAAACTGAATGTCTACAAAATAAAAAAAGAATAGCTAACCATAAGTACGATCGTTGTCATTTTCATACCAAAGCGAAATCATCACTCCCTTTCAACAAATCTAAGTAGTTGTTGTTGGGTTGATATGGTATCTGTTTTTTTCTCGTACAGTTTTCGTTGTCAGGTGATGCTACACACTTAAACAGGTATAACGGCTATGGGCAAGATATGCACAGTGAAGACTGTAATAGCTAGATGGCTGCAACCATAGCCAATGGAGTAACGTTAGACAAAAACACGTCAATGAAATCAACGCCTTTCATTTTGAATATTTCATACCTGAACTATCTTCAAATTCATGTTACATTTGCTTCCGATACTGGAGTACTCTGTAGTTAAGTCTCTGTGGAGTCATGATGGGTGATGGTTAGCGTGACTTTCTTTTGCAGGTTCGAGCCCCATCGCTGCCTGCTGTTTGTTTCTGAGTGGCTAAAGTCCTTTGGCAAGATTTGAACCACAACAGTGCCTCAGTCAACCCAGCTGTATAATTGGGAACCTGGTAGGATGTAGGTTGCAATGTGAAGGCTTTAATCCTATGCGCTTAAATGGCTGCAATGGATTGTATGCTCCCCGGGGAGTTGAGGAAGACTAAAGGGCCGTTGTCCCGTTCTGATCTGAGCCAGGGGTAATAATTGTAAAGTGCTTTGAGCACGGCATGGGAAAGCGCTATATAAGAACCCAACATTATTATGCACGGATCCGGATTCAACTTCCAGACTAACTTCTGTAAATGAAATGTCATGTAGTTGCCTGAATTTAATGCTATGTGATCTTCTTGTGGTATTTTAGCAATGGAGGTTCAGAAATCCCAACTTAATGATTATGTCATGGGAACGAAAACGACAATTTCTTTTCACATACTGTAACTATTCTATTCTATCCTTTCTACACACATCGACACCCTTTCCTTGCTGTGCCCATACAGTGCGCCACCTTGTGTCAACTGTTCGTCACATCCTTGCCGTTTGTTTTTTAATCAGCTATGGTGATCTTGACACGCTTCACCAAGATATTTAACAGCATATTGATTGATCAATAAAGTGCGTATTGCTCTGTTATCTATTTACCACTCCGGAGAATAGAAATGAACATATATGTGTGCGCGCGCACACGTCATATGGACTGCAACCATGGTCCTTAGGAATATAGAGGGTATGCTATTTCAAATTGAGACGGCCAACTTGGGATCTAGCTCTGGATGTACATGTATATGCTACGAGGTTCGACACACCTTTCCTCTCCGCTATGGCTCTTCTGTTTCAAATAGCGCATCGTCGCAAACTACGACCGTTTTACGGCACCGTTCTTAACAAGGCGGTCCCCACTGGTGTAGTGGTAGAAATAATAACTGGTTTGCGAGAATGAAATAGCGAGAACATATTTCATAGGAATAAAACCAACCATTGCTAATGACAGTGACTATGGAGAGGGAAGACGTGTCAAAACCCTGCAGCGTATACATCCAGAGTTACTTGGGATGATGAAAACACAGAAAGAATCAACGGGTAGTTTATGAACAAATTTTGGATTACGCGTACTCAGTCAACGCTATTCTGCCATTTCAAGGACATGCCGTTTTACTTGGATAGTTCAAAATGGCATGTTGACTGAACGGAAAAGTAGAGCTACCTAATCTATGGTAACATGCTTGCTCACTTGCAACATGTTGGGTCAAACCTACGCAACACGTACCTCAGACCACTACAGAAATAGTGGTGTGAGGCAATACCTGAGGTACTTCCTTGTTAATCTCAGCGTACTTGAAGTTAGCCTCTAGTTCTTATACGGAATCGTTACGATTTACACTTCCACTTACCGTCCACCTCCACTTTAGAACTACGTTGGTATCTAGACTAACTTGAAGCATGGAAGTATAATATACTTCCATGCTTGAAGTGTGCAATCTTGGAGTAGTTATACATGGAAGTATAACCCATGGGTTATACTTCCATGGACAGATCAACTACACCACCATATTTACATATTAAGCGAATGACGTCATGCCATACAATGAGTTGTTTACGCTTTCTAAAAGCGGGGAATTTTACGGGGAATTCCCACTACTATTACATATACTACACATCACAGCTTGTTCAACTTACATTTTATTAACACACATTGAATACCGAAAACGTGTGTCTATACAGTACTTCGACTGGACATTTGGACATTACGCGGTTCAAGACATAAAACCTATGCTGGTCACGTGACCACACAAGACAAGATGTGACAAAAATACAGGTAGGGGACTACCTTACTTTTTGTTGTATTTCATTTTCTTAACACATGGACGGAAAGCGCACTAGTGTATACTATATAAACACATTGAGTGTCATTTTCATAAGCTTTAGTGGTGCTAATCTACATGTGATTTGTGTGGTCCACTGTGTAGAACTAGCATACTGTATGGTGATATACAACACAACACAGCATACATATATATAACACAGCATACATGGGTAACCCTACGCCTATATGGCGTTATCAGATACCCTTAGCGAAAAAAATGCATTTTGATGATCGCATCGGTCATGTGTATACTATGGTGTTACCTTTTGGACTCGTTTTGTTTTAAGGTCAATCATGAATATCATGCACCGTTATGTGTTCTAATTGTGTCGATCATATCTCAATATCTGTATTTTCTTGTTATTCGTGAGTCTATTTGTCAAACATCATGGCGGACTATCAGCTTGCGTCCGTTTGACTGGGTTAGTACTGTAGTAGAACTCATTGCTTTGTTCCGTTATGATGCATGGTGTCCCTAGCAGACTATATCGTTCAAGATGTCGACGTTGGCCTTTGTGTTTCTAATTCTCCTAAGATTGACATATGCCATGAATTAACGCGGCACCTCATTAGACAGTACTCGGAGTTTCGCATTACTAAAAATTAAAGCTAAACGCGCAAGTTACTGCGTATGTACCGTTAGCATCTACATAACCGCCCTCGAATATCCTTACGCTGTGCATCTGTCACTTGTTTTCTCTAAGCCCGAGCTTCACGGAAACACGGAGCGTTGCAGTCACACGTCAACAAATGGTTATCTCTATGGGGTCGCACTACAAGGATATTCGAATACGGTAATATGTAGATGATATCGGTACATACAAAATAACTTGTTTAGCTTTAATTTTAGTAATGTGAAGCTCCGCGGACTGTGAGAGAGTCTAGTCGCTGCATATATTCTTGCACATCTAGCTTCAGTCTAGTTTTCGACTATTCACAGTGACTTGGCATATACAACGTTGTAGACCCCCAGCATAGTGTACGCATGTAATAATTACTAACATTGCTAGCTTTTATGTTCTTGTGAGCGGTAACAAACGATTTAAAATCCATGAGTCATGTTGTTGACTTGCACAGGGGTGGGTTGGTTGATTTTGGCTATGCCTCGGAATGTTTAGAGGACTTCATCCAAGCGAAGGGCCGAAGTTAGGGAACAACTACTAACTAGGGGTCGATGAACTTTCGAAAGAAAGGTTTCCGTTTTAGCAGTCTTGGGGTAAGCTTATGTGAATATTCGTCATACAAATGGAAGAAAGCTTTCACTTGTCCTGTCATAAATTTCATCATCTCAGAACGTTCGTATTTTCTCGTTCTGAAGTCATCATCACTACAACATGTACATCGTTATTTATTGATCCACCACAACCTTTCATCGAAGATAGGTTTCTCGGAAGTAAAATGTGGCAAATCATAATTCCAGACAATGATTACTGTTAGTATATAATTATGTGGCTGTTAGAAAGACGTTACGTGGAAATAAGCATACAGCTGCACAGAATCCGTTTCACTTTTTAAAACTAGTCTTCACTTTCGCTTTCGGTTTATAGAAGAGCAGACAATTTGTTTTGGCGATGAATCTGTTTATCACCCCCCCCCCAAAAAAAAAAATAAACCGAAAAAACCCGAGTGTGTCTGTTAAGTTAGAAGTTATTTTTAAAATAAATTCCAAAATGTAAGCTGTTCGCAGCTTCCCTTTCCCAGAAATGTGATAGCACCCTCCCACTCGTACCAAAAGCAATTTCATTCCGACTTCCCAATATAATAACTCCGTTTACTACATTCCTTTTACATGTAACTCTCCCTACTACAACAATGTTACCTTCTACTCTCTTTGCGCCAAAAAGTTACAATCTCTAAACATCAAGTTAACAATTGTCTCCACCGATTTTGCTACAATTTCACCATCGATTTTGAATATCATTTTCCCCATTAGATAAACTGTAATAAGCAATAATATCAAATTACTAACTACAATACTCCCTCTCAGTTTCTCTGCTTCAATTAGTTAGCAGCATGTGTTAATTCTGTGTTTGAATAAATACATGCAAATAGTGATCGAATATCATCGCCTCAGCTATATATTTCCGCTACCACAAGATTGAGTATTACCGGGAAAAGCGTTTCCAAGAATAGTTTCTTAATGCTGTGAATGAGTAGACATTTCTTTGAAAAAATTAGCCAATTCGATGAAGTTTGCCCAACAACACAAAAGCCAACCGAATGGCCTAAATAAACTATCGGTTATTTACTATAACTGTAGCCCTTCTAAAGAGAACATCGCCAGCTAGGTCTGAAAATGTCAGAACTGCAGTTTATACAAATGTCGAGCATCGTATGTATTGCATATTTATTGATTTTTCTAAAGCTTTTGACAGGGTCAATCATACGTATTTGTGGTACAGGCTGATAAGTTATGGTTTACATGGTAGGGTTCTGACAGTGTTACGTTCAATGTACTCGAAACTTCAATCATGTGTTCGTTGTAGTGATGGTATAACCGAATATTTCAACTGTAATATTGGTACAAGACAGGGGTGTATGTTAAGTCCCCTTTTATTTGCCTTGTTTATTAATGAGTTGGTGAGTTGTATGAATGACAACGCAGCTAGTGACATTTATGTTAATGAAGACTTCCCATCAGTTGGCATTTTAATGTATGGCTTATGCTGACGATGTGGCAGATGTAGCAGTTCTACCAATATGCTTACAACGTAAAATAACTAAGCTGGCAACATTCTGTAAACGTTGGGCAATGATAAATATTTAAGTCTTTCCAAACACGAGAGAGGTTTTTGAAGGAAGTCTAGATTTTTGTATCATTAATTTCGTTTTATGGCATATGTGTAGTTGGATAACTTTAACTATATGTTGACCAATCCAGTGTGTTTCACCTGTGTATGTAATTTTTGTATGATGGGCCGTGGCCCTTTACCGAAATAAAATTATTATTATTATTATGATATGAATTTGAGGGTGGATTTTTATCAAATCAGTGTAGATGAGAATTTCGTATTTATTTTGGATTTGTAATTTATAAATAACTTTAGTATATTTTTCTACTTTGAAAAAAACCCATGTGAAACAACATATACCAAGCTTTTACTTGTAACTCAATAAATTGTAAGAAATTAAAAAGTTTGTAAAACATTTATTGTACGTGCAATAACAACCTTTTCCCACACTTTTTAACCTTTTTGATTTCTTTTTCGCAATTTATTACAAACAGATTTTGTCGGTGCTGTTTCAAATTTTTCAGAGTGGGAAAACATGGTAACCATGGTAACGTTCTTTTTATAATTAAAAATCCTAAATAAATACCCATTTGTCACTTTCATACAACTCATTTCAGATAGCCCGCCACACCTCTACCTCATACAAAGTATCTGTTCATCTTTGTAGGAAGGATAGAAACACGGCTGCAGACATGTGATATGATACGTTGGTAATTTAACTCGACATTTTTGCGAAGTACACAATTGTTTGACAATTTGATTATACAGTGAACTTTACCCTGTCTGGAATTTACAATGAAATATAAGATTGGAATCCAATATCAACAATGGCACCGATTTTGTATATGTGTGCTATGGTGTAAAAATTGGCACGGTGTCAACTGACTGTATCAACAACACACAGCTTTACATGTCTTATTTATGTTACTTCCCTATTTCATACGTCTGGATTTGTTAAGCGATAAATATAGACATTACAATTTTTAGCAGGGAATATTTTCCTGTAGGCACAACATTATTACCTTTGGCTTGTGGAATTCTGTCTAAATTGGGTCCAATTTAGATATTTGTAGTTGTTCGATATAATCTCTTTATTTGCTTAATTCTAGCTAGAGTACATTCATTTACACATTATTTACATACAATTATGTCTACCTGTCTGCCTTCCTGCTTGTCTGTCTGTCTGTCTGTCTGTCTGTCTGTCTGTCTGTCTGCCTGCCTGCCTGCCTGCCTGCCTGCCTGCCTGCCTGCCTGCCTGCCGGTCGGTCGGTCGGTCGGTCGGTCGGTCGGTCGGTCGGTCGGTCTGTCTGTCTGTCTGTCTGTCTGTCTGTCTGTCTGTCTGTCTGTCTGTCTGTCTGTCTGTCTGTCTGTCTGTCTGTCTGTCTGTCTGTCTGTCTGTCTGTCTGTCTGTCTGTCTGTCTGTCTGTCTGTCTGTCTGTCTGTCTGTCGGTCGGTCGGTCGGTCGGTCGGTCCGCCCGCCCGACTGTTCATACCTTGGCATGGCTTGCAATGATAATTACAGCTGGTGATGTTGGAAAAAGTGTTATCTCATATCATGGTCGTAGAACTCACACAATGAAAAAATGTTGTGCACTTCATCATTATACCTAACTCACTATCTCTGTTTCTCACAATCGTTCCCAGTCTTTCTAAGTCTAAGTCTTACCCTGCCTAGGCCTTTCTCAGTGTCTGTCTTCAAATTTCTGTGTCTGCGTCTCTGCCTCTCTCTGTTAGTATATGACGTACATTGGCACCCTGTGATTCACTTTCTGATTGTAACTGCACTCAGCCAGAGAACATATTGTTAGTGTCATTGGGGGTAGTGGTGACTGTTGTTGTCATTGGGGTAGTGGTGACTGTTGTTGTCATTGGGGAGAGTGGTGACTGTTGTTGTCATTGGGGAGACTGGTGGCTGTTGTCATTGGGGTAGTGGTGGCTGTTGTTGTCATTGGGGGTAGTGGTGGCTGCTGTTGTCATTGGGGAGAGTGGTGACTTGTTGTCATTGGGGGGAGTGGTGACTGTTGTTGTATGTCATTGGGGGTAGTGGTGACTTGTCATTGGGGAGAGTGGTGACTTGTTGTCATTGGGGAGAGTGGTGACTGTTGTTATCATTTGGGGTAGTGGTGACTATAGTTGTCATTTGGGAGAATGGTGACTGGTGTTGTCATTGGGGGTAGTGGTGACTGTTGTTGTCATTGGGGGCAGTGGTGACTGTTGTTGTCATTAGGGAGAGTGGTGACTGTTGTTGTCATTGGGGAGAGTGGTGGCTGTTGTCATTGGGGAGAGTGGTGACTGTTGTTGTCATTGGGGAGAGTGGTGACTGTTGTCATTGGGAGAGTGGTGACTGTTGTTGTCATTGGGGAGAGTGGTGACTGTTGTCATTGGGGAGAGTGGTGACTTGTCATTAGGGAGAGTGGTGACTGTTGTTGTCATTGGGGAGAGTGGTGACTGTTGTCATTGGGGGTAGTGGTGACTGTTGTTGTCATTGGGGTAGTGGTGACTGTTGTTGTCATTGGGGAGAGTGGTGACTGTTGTTGTCATTGGGGAGAGTGGTGACTGTTGTTGTCATTGGGGAGAGTGGTGGCTGTTGTTAGAAGATTGTTGATACATTGTGAAAGGTGAACGTGAGTTATTACAGCCCAGATATATGTGACCATGGTACCAATAGAGCGCAAACCTGTCTCCTTCACAATATCTATATTTACAATACGTGTCAAAGTCCAACATAACCTTATCAGTGATAATTAAAACAATTTTTAACCAGGAACTAGTAACAACACCATTACATAGTACAGTGATGATATTTCACGCAAAAAGATTATCGACATATGAAAAATGTATATAAAAAACACCTGTTTGACTTCAAGGCTTATGAAAAGAAGTGGCGCTATTGAACATCTGTATTTTTCATAACGATGTCGATGAGGTAAAGATTTAGATTTCTACGAGTTATAGAGTTCAAACAGATTTAACGACCAGGAAGAAGGCTTGATATACTTTGTCGAATTTTAGTTTTCTAACTCAACCCACAGACAATGTAAGCTTCAACACTGTACATGTGTCATGTATAATATAACGAACGAAATTTGACTGTCGAGAATGGGTGTAAAGCAAGCGTTGTTATATACTAAGTTCTACTAGTTCATTTAAGTCAACTTTGCACCTGTTCTAATTTATTAGTCTGATTCTGTTCACAATTTCACTTTTGATCGTCATACTTATTTATATGCATGACGTATTGTTTATTAATATATATGATGTCAGTGTTGGATAAACGAATCAATGACCTTCTTTTCACAGGCTAATTTACATAAACGGAAGTAAAGTTCTTATACTGCTACGTCAATACCGATTACGTACATGCAGTTTTTGAAGTTGTCTAAGATCTCAGATCTGTTGCAGTGATCATTCAAACTGTGTAAGAAACAGCAAACAATTCATTTGTATGACGTCATCTTCGAATAACCAAAATTTCGCAACCATATATCCTCTTTAAAATCGTAATCGCTGTATCACTCTTAAAAAATGTAAAGAAAATGTGTTTATTTGCAAATTGAAATTGAGTGGAAATGTTCAAAAATATGTACTCCGAAAACCAAATGTGTAATTACTAGGGGTAGAGTCCAGAGGGGGGATAAAGGTATATCCCTTAGCAGTTGAGGCATCCACCGGTCTGCTCGTGACACTCCCATTTCTGACACTTAGCCATAAATGAGATTTAACCAAACTTTAGTCACTGTACAGTACACATGAATTTCATTTTATTTCGCAACCTTGACGAGTATGAGTAACAGTCAATAAGATTTATTACCATAACACAACTGACGAATGTGAATACGCATAGAATCCTTTCACATGTCTACACCAATATTATCTCATGTATTAAAGTGATTTTTTTGTGATCTTCACATTTGACCTGGGCCTCAACCCTGAAGGTCAAATAGGCATTTGGAGAGTAAGTAGAACTTTTGTACCGAGAGACACCATTAAAGTGAGCTCAAAGTTATAAAAGGGATTTGTTAAAGGTAATCACGATTGTGTGTTTAAATTATGAACTTTTGATTTTTTCCAGAGGGAGCAGTCTTTCAAGGTGTTTGACTATAAACAACTGGTCTCACGCTGTTACAAGACGAGTTTAGTCAATTGTACAAGGACTACTGCCAGGCAATGCCAAAGCTAATAAGAAGGAAGAACGACTCTAGGTTTGATCACATCAAAGTTGACAAGGGAATGTATAAATATGTCGGCAGGAGAAAAGAAATTGCCTCTATAATAGATAAGTTTGTAAAAGATGAAATACAGGTCGTCTTCCTACATGGTGCACCACAGACTGGGAAGGATACATTTGCAATCCAAGTTGGTCATCAGCTTGTTAAAATCTACGAAGCAGATGAGGATGGTAATAACCTTCATGCATACTCAATTAACTTCGATAAAAAGCTGGAAAACCCGGTTGAGGTGACAGAGGAGATAGAGAGAGAACTGTGGAAGGTGCATTCAACACAACGCCAAGACTTGAACACGTTCCTTGGTAAGTCAGACGAATTCCACCTGTTCATCCTCAATGGCTGTGATCGCTATGCTGATAATCCAGAACTACAGACCATATTTCTTGACAGCATCACGAAATTAGTAGAAAATAATAATTTATTTTTCATCATCACTTCAAGGAAGAAATACAAGGTACTGAATCAATTAGCTTATTCACACACATTGCAACCCCTGAAAAAAGAAGATGCAAAGGAACTTCTCCAGATTGCTGCAACAGACGAGGTAGAAATGGGAAATGATGTTATGGATAAAATAATTCATCATTTATTTCCCCTTCCCATATCTGTCATCATGGTTGGAAAGGCACTGAAGGATGGCGAGTATGAACCTAACGAAATGGTAGATGTATTGAAACGTTCAGCCTTAAGTATATGCTCTGATGAGAGTTATTCCAACTCTGAACGTCTTGGATCTGTACATCGCAGCGCACTTGCTGGTTTGAGTGGCGTTTTGACAGAGGCTTTTGGCTTGATTAGCTACTTGGAAGATGAAAGGATCACAGCAGACAACTTAGCAGAGATACTAGGAGAATGTTCTTCCTTCGTTAAACAAGACATCCTGAATAAACTTGTCAGGCAAGGTGTGATGGACAGACAGAAAACAAGCGTTCATGTACCAGCACAGGGTAGTGCAGATGTCACCAGAAGTCTTATATGTGAGCAACAATTTATGGACCCAGTGTTAAAGAGAAACCCACTGGTATGCAAGATGTTAGCACGGTTCAAAATTATTGCAGAATCTTCAGTAGAAGAGATAGAATATGAATTAGATAAACAAAGCGAAAGGGTGCAAACCATGAGAAATTTGCTGCTGTCTGCAACTAGGGAGAACATGCATGAGAGAAGGAGAAACCTTTACAAGGAAGCTTTAGATATTGGCTGTAGCATTCTTCAAAGATTTGTAAGACCATTGTCAAGGTGCAATGACTTTGTCACACAATGCAGTGAACTTATTGAACAGAATGTTAACTCAACCTGCAGTCAAGAGTTGTTGTCGTCTGAGAGTGTGCAGTCCATCACGCCAAATAGAGAACCTGTTGAAAGTGATGACAGGTGTGAAGTGAGTATAACAAGCAACACATCAAAGAAAGTAGATGAACAAAACACCCCAGCTTTATATCCTCATGCTGATGAAGGCCAGATGCCTGATGTCGAGAGTCTGGTAAAAGGATTACAAGTGGGTGACCAATCGGTTCATTCATCGAATAGGTTAGCTACAGCACAGAAACCTGACAGTTTCCAATCAGTCCAACATTTTAATGAGACCAGCACCAAATCAAACCAAATCAGCACCAAATCAAACCTCGATTCCAGTGGAAATCAATCCTATCCTAATATACCAGCCAAAGCAGTCTCTCCAACATGTCAAGAAACAATGAACCCAAAGAAGTCTCACCCACAGGACCATCACTTATTAGGAAATCAGCCATACAACCAGTTTGATCTCGCATGGCCAGACTCGTACGATATCAATACACATGACAATATGAGTTCTTTTAAGTTAGAACCAAAAGGCAAGCAGGATTCTTCATCTGGACTAAACACATTAAGGTCGGTTGTTCCGCAACAAACTTTGCAAAACTATCCTGCAGAAACTACACTTGGAAAATCTACACCGAGGCAAGAAGAAAGAATAATCGTTGGATGTGATCACTATCTTTACAGGCGACATGTTAACATGACTTCTGAGGTCAACCCACTGCATAGTACTACACAAGTGATAGGCCATCCTGTGAGTCAACAAGAGAATATGTATCCACATCCGGGGAATTACTGCCAGCCTCACCTATCCCCAGACAGACTTCCTTCAAATGTGCAATACGGCTATCAAAACCCTTATCCCAGAATGCACCATGAGCACCAGGATCTGCCATTTAACCCACACTGCCAACAACACAGCATGGGTACCGGTAAGTAGAGAACATGAAGTTACTTAAGCTTATACTTTTACAATTATCATCAATTACTTTGAACATGTAAACATGCATTTAATGCTAAATCATAATATGCCAACGTTTGGCCACTATTTTTAACTG
Source organism: Glandiceps talaboti (assembly GCF_964340395.1). Taxonomy (NCBI): domain Eukaryota; kingdom Metazoa; phylum Hemichordata; class Enteropneusta; family Spengelidae; genus Glandiceps; species Glandiceps talaboti. Next base: position 1,290,353 of record NC_135558.1, on the reverse strand, counting down.
TATATATGCAAATTTCACCTTCCGGGTATATAGCTACCAGCAAAAGCCCTTCTTAGTCTTATCAAACCCCTTACTATATCTTTGGATGCTAGGCTGATGAAGTACTCATTGAAGGTGTGTCCAATCGCATGTGGCATTGTTATTTCTTACGATTATATTTCAGGTGTTTGATGAAATTCTGTGTATCGTATTCTGAATTCTAGAACCATAATATCAGATATTATAACCATTTTGGTATGAATCCATATGCATGCTTGTTTGTTTGTTTGTTTGTTCGTTCGTTTTTTCGATCATTTACCTTTCATGACAACTTCGTACTCCTCAGTAATTAAAATTGTCTGAAGATATTACTAACTTTATCTTTCTTTACTCGAAGGAAATAGGGAACTGGCAAACCCACCATGTTGAATGTTGCATTATGGGAAATGTGATAATAAATACTTATGAATTAGTACTGTAAACAGTGTTGATACACTGTAACCACAAATAATCAATTCATAGTTACCCTGACAATTGTGGGAGATTAATTTTATCAGTAGCTCCAGATTAGGTATTACGATAACCACAGATAATCCCATAGTCCTTTGCGTCTGAGCATGCTCAGTCTGGATGGCAAGTTCCCTATTCAGCCCTGAGCTATATATTTCTTTTTCATTCTTACAAAGGTTATGGTACATGTGAAGAATATGGTGGACACATGCAAAGTGAACAAACAAGACTTAGATCTCGTGGACCACATCAAACAAACCAATCAACTGATAGATCACAAGGGCCTCAATCTGGAGGGGATGGATTTGCAAAACAATTATTCTAATGGGTGATGACATAAGGACAACTGGTATGTGTCTCTGAATATCATTCATATTTCTATAAACTTTGTTTAGTCAAGTATTATACTATCTTGAGATGGCTTCAGTTTATTCAAGCAAAACATAACGAATTATTGTTATCTTACTCCCACTTTCAATGATATAGACACAATATTCATATTGATAGTTTGATAGTGATATTGGTATCAAACAACTCATTATTTGTAATGTGGGCATATACAAATAATTATGTTTAAAATTCTTTTTTTTCTTTGACAGAATACCTCATGTTATCTTCAATATCTACACTTTAGCTGATAATCGATATGACCACCACCACCACCACCACCACCACCACCACCACCACCACCTTCATCATCATCATCATCATCATCATCATCATCATCATCATCATCATCATCATCATCATCATCATCATCATCATCATCATCATCATCTGTATGACTCACCAGTGGATGAAAATGTTTATAATATTTTTTCTTTCCTCAGATGGAATAACGTTGTCGTTGGTATCAGCTTGTGGTCAAAACTCTAACTAATTTACCTTGGAAATGGGTATTGTTCACCTGCATACTTCAAAAGTAGATCGTCATGGTAACAAAATATGATAAATCCAAGTTGCCATTTATAGCATGTTCTCAGAAAAAGAGCTTTTAAAATATATATAGTACTCTGTTTTTAAACGACATTATTGACTTAGAGGTGTTTATTGTATTGACCATATTATACACTTATTGCCTAGCTATGAGGGCACTTATAGACATCTATTACCCCGAGGACTGTTTTGCATCAACCATTTCCCTTTGATGGAAACCAAGGGAATTAGTTTATACATAACAGCATGATGGGTAATATGACGTAACTTACTAGTGCCAGAAAAAGGCCAGGCAATAAGTTTTTTATAACACATCACATTCCCAGACACATATTCTTTCCAAAGTGAAAGCAAATCCCCAGTAGGATTTTAGTGCTACTGTAATAGTGCCCTAGGGAAAGTAAAAAACGAGTAGTTTCCGCTCTACACAAATTTAGGTCACTGTGGGTCATTAGTCCATTCCATGTGACATGACCTAAGCCAATCACTGTAATGTTGTATATTGTGTGGACCATGTTGTAATGGCAATACAAACCAGTCTAAAACTACTTAAAGAGGCTGAGATTATTTTCGTTACCTTAACATTATATGATTTTGAAAGTTTGTGTATCAGAAAAATACTGTGGAGTAAAGTGGTATGCTAATGTATGCGGCATATTCACTTACATGCACTTGATTAGATTTATTCAAAAATAAAATCCTGGTCAATGATGGCGCTGTTTATGATGTTCACCTTGTGCGAATCATGACATCGAGCTATGTTACCACAACAAAACAAAAACGTTGTTTGATTCATGAAGTGTATGTCAAGATACGTCATTGATGACGATGTATACATGTACTTTGTCCTTACAAAGAAAATACTTTTTTTTAAAGTAATGTAAAAAAAGTTGTAAGCACAGCTAAAGAAACGTGTGACACTTTCATTCACCTGCATGTTATATTGAGATTAGTAACCTACCGGTAGCCGTTGTGAAAATATAAACGACCACTCGTAATAGTTGATTGATGTGTTCTACATTTAGACTATTTCAATTAGTATATGACATTGTGTGTTCGAGGTTTGTTTTAATTACCGGTCAGTTACGCCGTCTGTTTTGATATCAGATCAAGCTTTGAAGCTTAGTATAGTTTGGCATTTATGGTAATGTCCAAAAGGGAGTTGATTAAACTCTTGTGTTTTTTTTCCAGTAATTTTGTCTTGATATGTGGATCTCAAATAGGAACCACAATTAGTTATTTCTTATATAGATGTAAATAGTCATACTCATATTTCTGGGTATTGTTTATAGTGCTTTGCAAATTTATATGGTAAAGCAAAAAAAATGTCAGTGTCAACCTAAATATGTGAGATTATACAACTGAAGCCAGTTTACTTGACAAAAACGTCTGTCTCTCAAAAGTCTAGATAGAATAAATACCGATTCTTTTCATAATTTGTGTGCATGTGATAATAATTATACCAACCTTGCTACATTTTCTTTGTATGAGCTGCCGTTATTTTAGCAGATTGTCGCCAAAACTATATACATTGTAACGAAGTATATGTGGTTCAGACATGTCAATGAATTGAATTGTTACAGTTGTTCATTTTGTGTCAAGATGTAAGATAACATGTAGCAATATCAGTAATTTTTATGTCGGATCAGACAGCAAAATAACGACTATTTCTTTCAACGTAAATTACTTCTATTGTAAAGTCTTGGGTGTTCCAATAATTTCATTCACTGTGTAGAATTCTAAGCAAAAGTTAATTTCATCATGTAACAATGCAACACAACACAACACAACACAACACAACACAACACAATACATTATAATACAACACAATACATTATAATACAACACAATACAATTCAATAAATACAATGCAACACAACACAACACAACACAACACAACACAACACAACACAACACAATACATTACATTACAATACAACACAATACAATTCAATAAATACAATAAAATACAATACAATACAATACAATACAATACAATACAATACAATACAATACAATACAATACAATACAATATCACAGTCTGCCAATATTTCGACGACTTACAGCCATCTTCATTTGTTCATTTGTTCATGGCCCCATTCCCAGATGACAATGGCTGTTAGTCGTTGAAATGTGAAATTCTTGGACGTAATGTTATATTTTATGTTTTCCCATACTTAATAGTTTTAGGACAGTCTTGTAACTTTGTCAATAATCTCACCGCTGTATATCTTTTTGTGACAATTTTATGGAATATTGATTTTCCTTTTGCTGTTTTGAGGGCATTATATGCTTTTGGAGTGTTGACGTTGTATAACTTTAAGATATTTCATGTATTCTGTAAAACACGGGTTAGTAAATGTACTTCCTATGGAAAGACCCGTTCTTCTTATACTACATATCAGTTTAATAACACAATGAGAACCATCTCACTGCCCAAAATACTAAAAGTAAACCAAACGTATTGAAAATGAAATCGAAGTGATTATATTGATAGACATTACCCTGAACAAAATAGAAATTGATGAGAAGAATTGTGTAAGTTTTTGTTAATTTATTCAATGATCTAAATCGTTATTTGTGAAATGTACATATTCTTTGAGTTTTTTTGGCGAAGCTAGACTAAACGTATCAGGCAAATATACAATGTGAATATACCACGATAGATAAAGTCCTTCTTTGGATTTGGCTGCAATAAATTCAAGCATTTGTCATTCTAGCATTTTCTCTTTTGCCTGAACATATTTAGTTTTGACTTGACCTCACTCGGTGTTATCAACATCGCCACCACCAGCACCACCAGCACCAGCACCAGCACCAGCACAACCACCAGCACCACCAGCACCACCAGCACCACCAGCACCAGCACCATCACCACTACCACCACCAGCACAACCACCAGCACCAGCACAACCACCACCACCACCAGCACCACCACCACCAGCAGCACCAGCACCACCACCAGCACCACCACCACCAGCACAACCACCAGCACCAGCACCAGCACCACCAGCACAACCACCAGCACCAGCACCACCAGCACCAGCACCAGCACCAGCACCAGCACAACCACCAGCACCAGCACCACCAGCACCAGCACAACCACCACCAGCACCACCAGCACCACCAGCACAACCACCAGCACCACCAGCACCAGCACCACCAGCACAACCACCAGCACCACCAGCACCACCACCACCAGCACCACCAGCACCACCAGCACCAGCACCACCACCACCAGCAACAACAACAGCACCAGCACCAGCACCACCAGCAACAACAACAACAAGTACTACTACGACAACAACAACAGCAACAACATTAATAATAATAACAACAACAACAACAGCAGCAGCAGCAACAGCAACAACAACAACAACAACAACAACAACGAATATATTCAATTCAGTTCAATTTATTGCACTATGTCTAGATATCTTGACCAATGAGCACACCGTTAAATAACGACCAGATGTGATGCTAGTGATTATAACATTGGCTTTGAAAAATTTAGATGCTTAATGAAATAAATGATATGAAATAAATCATAATGTTTGCATTTATTTCAGTAAAAACGATGTTGCCTTGTGTTTCACTCATGAGACATGATGTTAGACACAATTCAACTCCAGGCTAACAATAACAGAGACACAACACACACAGCTCAGGATCCAGGGCACCCAAAACTCGATTTATTGTACCATATATTAATTATGTGTACAACTACACAAAATATCGTTTACCGACAGGTGATTCAATACAGCTATTCAGGGTGTACAATATTAGGAGTAAGTCATTACAGCAACAAAACACAAAACAGTTTTACAGCAACAGGTTTCAATTCATACCGAGGACTTAAACACACCCCAGGCGTATTACAATTATTAGGCAAACCATTGTCACATTTTGCATATTGTCTGTCGCATGCTGTCATCATATATTGCGTTTGGAATTATACATTCAAGTAACACATTTCATTGAATATGTATGAACACCTTGTATAGTTGTTAAATGTATAATCAACATGTTTCGTGTGTTTAATTAATAATAACCGTATGATTCGTATTGTTTACTCATCATAGTGAAATAACAGCAATTATTATCTCTGTCAGTGTGAAACATGCTAATTGGTTTTAATAAACCATAAACCATACGCCACTTTGCAATCAATCTTTTGTGACAGTCCTTTTTTTTAACCATATGTCATAATTTGTGATTACGTTCTTCATTTCAGTGATCACAATTAAATGATATTTTAAAGGAAACAATGTCTGTCTGTCTGTCTGTCTGTCTGTCTGTCTGTCTGTCTGTCTGTCTGTCTGTCTGTCTGTCTGCCTGTCTGTCTGTCTGTCTGTCTGTCTGTCTGTCTTCTGTCTGTGTCGCCCGCCCGTCCGTCCGTCCATCCATCCGCTTGCCTGTCTGCCTTCCTGCTTGTCTGTCTGTCCGTATAAGTAGGTACATGTGTGTGCACAGACAGACATACGTGCGTGTTTGTGTGTATAGACAGAGACAGACAGACATGCGCGCGCTTGCCTGCGCGTGTTAGTATACATACTCCTGTGCTGAAAGTGATAGGTTGGTGTATTAGCTTATGAAATGTAATGATGACTAAATAATTAACGGCCTGGGGTTGATTAGACACGTAGTGCATATACTTTATTTTCAAGAGATAATATCAAGGTAACAGCTGATTGAAAACATTTTATTTATGCTATTCTGTCAATTGCAATGATCAATTCAAAATTTACAATTCTTCCTGTTCTATGATTCAACGGATGAAATGAATAACAGAATTAAGAAATGAAATCAACAGTGTCAGCTCCTAATTAGGTGTCACGTCATTCCATCCATTCAACATACGTTTAAACTCAGACCACACTAGAAATTAGTGGTTTGAGATTCTGAAGTTTAGTTTGAACGACAGGCTGGTTAGCCAGCATGGTAATGAGTGATTAAAGTGGCCATATGGAATAGATATTAATTTTGGATTTTAATTTTAAAAAAACAGCATGTTTTTCTACTTCAACAAACATTTCAAAACAACAAAGACCAAGTCCGTGCAAGGAATTTAATATATTTAAAATTGAAAAACAAAATTAGGAAAATAATGTGTTAATGTATTTCAATTTCCAACACAAACAGTTGTGTACAAAGTTTGTCATTGAACGTACAGGAAGTTATTTGTTTAAAAAACCTTGATAAACTCTTATTCACAAGCAAACGTAACACAAGTAATCAATGTATGGCGATGTTGCAATGTAGAGGGTAGTGACAGACAGCGATATGACGTGCATGTGACGTCATGAATGTATAATTAGTCCACAATGTGCCCATACTTTGAGTACATCGGAGACGACCTTGTTTTTTACATATTTAATTAGATATGAATCTATAATTATTTTTCGATTTTTTCGTTATCTTCTATTCACCTCTTAAAGAATCAGTACTTCTTGTTCATTTCGTCATAATGACGAGACACTGTCAATATTAAAAACAGTCAATGGCGATTATTAGAAATTATGTAAAGGATATTAAATATATTAGCCCAGGAAGAAATTATCTCCTAAAATGGGGTTGCTTGGCAACATGTCTATAATGGCAACTAAGTGAAGCCATCTGTTGATTTTGTTTCTCGATTGTTTGATGTGTGATTTAAACCGCATTGTTTGTTTGTTTGGTAAATGATGGACATATGTAACGCATTGTTTGTTTGGTAAATGATGGACATATGTAACGCATTACTGCGGCTATGGTTATTCATATTAATGTCGGTAAACAGCTGTTTTCTTTTTCAAAACGTTTCCATTCATTCGTAAAAATAACAGCAAGTCAGCAAAGTAGTGAAATACTAATTAATTTGAGAACAGATATAATTTTGTGGAACGTACACAAGAGACCAATATATTAAATAAGTATACTTATACACAAAATCGCATACAATATTTAGATATCATTTTCACTTTGAAGAAAACATAGACAAAGTTTTATATATATTCTTCTCTTGACACCTCGTACATAAAAGTGACAGTTTTTGAAAGAACGATTGGCATCAACAATTATATGTCTTCAGTAATACACATTTCAAACTATTTTAAAACAGTGCAGTGTTACTTATACGACACATCCATGACAGCTAGTTTGGCAATCGCAATGAATCGTTTTAATTTTAACCTACAAATTTAATCTGCCAAAAACACTGTTCAAAAAAGTTCAATAAGGCATTTTTTTAGATTCATAAGTTGTCTGTTCCAAACAGCATGGTAAGGAAAGTTTTTTTCGCTTTCAGAGTACATATATGATCAAACTTTATCTTACACTAGTTTATTGCGTGTGAAACATGGAAATATAACTTTAAATTTTACTTTTCAAAATATATACAAAGGCGTAGATTACCCGGTCCACTCATCACGATAGATTAAATGTATGCCTTCAGATATGTAAGGCGATTCCATTCTTACTACATGGGTGATCAATCCACTTCATATTTTGGGAGGTATACCCTAATTGACTATTAATGCCAACATTACATCCATCGCCGCCATCTTTATAAAATGGTTTGGTCTACAATTCCCGATCTCTATAAAGTCTTGATTCCACGAGGTACATGCATATACCAAATTACTTGTGAATACAACCAAAGCAGAAATTTGGTATTCAGGCTCAGAAGTCGGTGAGTATCAACCATATATTTTCATTTTCCATTATATTTCGGAAAATTTTCAAAGTTCTCCCAAAGTGAGATCTTAATGTGACTTAAATTCGGTTGTATCACAAGTATTTAATTGTAGGTGAAGTAAATTTTTCAAATTTTAATTATACTCAGCCACACCAATGATGTCGAACCATATGTTGAAAAAATACCCACTGTTATAAATTACTTATGCGAACATACACGGTGCTATCAACTTTGACAATGATGTATTTTATAATCGTCACTTCTGTAGAAATCGATCTCTGTATATTTCGTAAACTGAATAGTTTGAAGAGGCATAATGTGGACATTGGCAGCTACAACATTGGTAGTGTTCGTAGTGTTTTCCCAGCAAATATCAAAAGCAGGTATGTTGAACATTTTTTGTATACACGACAAAACAGTTCCTACCTCATTCCAAAATCAGCATTCTTTACATTTCATCTTTCTTTTAGAATTTAATCATAGAATTAATTATATAATATAAGACACACTAGACTGTTTTACAAATAATTAATTTAATGAGTTGTATTAAAGTCGTGTACAACAATTACAATTTTTCCCAGCAAAATGTAGTCTCAACATATTTACTCACACGTGTTCGGTAATGTAGTCTTTATGCAATTAATATCATTGGGAGCCAAACAATCGCTCGTTAGTTAGTTAAATGAAACAGCACTCAAGTACATACACACATGTTATCGGAAACGTTTAGTCGGAACCAGGCTACTATCACGCTCTCTTTTTTTAATTAAGGTTTGACATGAAAAAAATAGGTATTTATGTAAACATTGTTTATGAGTGAAAGAGCTTTGATATGTTTTGCTATACGAAAGAATAATGTGAATAAACATAGACCAAGTCCGTGTTTGTAGCAGTCAATAATGTGAATAAACATAGAAAAAGTCCGTGTTTGTAGCAGTCAATAATGTGAATAAACATAGACCAAGTCCGTGTTTGTAACAGTCAATAATGTGAATAAACATAGACCAAGTCCGTGTTTGTAACAGTCAATAATGTGAATAAACATAGATCAAGTCCGTGTTTGTAACAGTGAATAATGTGAATAAACATAGACCAAGTCCGTGTTTGTAACAGTCAATAATGTGAATAAACATAGATCAAGTCCGTGTTTGTAACAGTCAATAATGTGAATAAACATAGACCAAGTCTGTGTTTGTAACAGTCAATAATGTGAATAAACATAGACCAAGTCCGTGTTTGTAGCAGTCAATAATGTGAATAAACATAGACCAAGTCTGTGTTTGTAGCAGTCAATAATGTGAATAAACATAGACCAAGTCTGTGTTTGTAGCAGTCAATAATGTGAATAAACATAGACCAAGTCTGTGTTTGTAGCACTGGCAGTCAATAATGTGAACAAACATAGACCAAGTCCGTGTTTGTAGCAGTCGATAATGTGAATAAACATAGACCAAGTCCGTGTTTGTAACAGTCAATAGTTGAATAAATGGTGTATTAAGTCTGTTACTGTATGCACAGGAAGTGATTTGCTAACAGGCAGGGAAAACAACAAGTGAACACAAATAAGCAATCTAATTATCTATGATAATGTTTTAATATATGGGCAAGCAACCGATGTATGGGCAATGAATGAAACAGCATAATGATGGCCAATCTAGACATGTAGGTTGAGTTGTCGTTTGGATTGTTGGGAATTTGTAACCTGATCGATGATTGGTTAGCAATTTGACTGTCCTTGCTCGCCTGATCGATGATTGGTTAGCTATTTGACTGTTTTTGCTAGCCTGATCGATGATTGGTTAGGTATTTGACATGTCCTTGCTAGCCTGATCGATGATTGGTTAGCTATTTGACTGTCCTTGCTAGCCTGATGCCCAAGCTGGGCTGCCATGTTGATTGCAATTGTCGTGTTTATGTTTGACTCAGCACACTATATTATAACAATGTTAGGAAAGTTTGTTTTTATGTATAACGCTTTCCAACACACTACTAAAAAGCGCTTTATAATTAGTACCCTAGGCACGTACCAATAACAGGACAATGGCACTTTAAACTTCCTCAACGCCTTGTTATACACGACGTGTTATCATAAACGATTGCATTAATACATATACAACCATTTACAGCTGGTGACTGTGAAGGCCCATGGCTCATTGAATGTAACAATGGTGATTGCCTCCCAGCCTACGTCAAATGTGATGGTTATCCATCATGCCCCGATGGAGAAGATGAAGACAATTGTGGTAAGTAGTCATTCTTATCTATAGTTAAATACTATGTATACTATCTCAAATGTACTAAAGTATTCCATGTTTCTAGTTATGACTATTTTGCAGAAGTTAAAACTCAGATGACCGTTTGATGTCTGACATGTTAAAAATTTGCGAAAAACTATTAACCTATCATAACATATTGTTTTCATACAGCCTTCAGTGATTGGCTTAGATTGTGCCACGTGATTTGAAGTAATGATCCACAATGACCCAAATTTGCATACAGACTGAAATGTTTGTTTTCTATTGTTCCAAAGGCACTATTTGCTTTGGCTATGGAAAGAATACATAACTAAGAATACATTGTGTTATAAAACACTTATATTCCGGCACTAGAAGATGACTATTACCCTGTGTTGTTATGTGGCAACTATTTCCCTCGGCTATCACCCACGGGAATAGATTGTGCATAACAAACGTCAATTAGTGCTCTCATAGCCAGGCAAGAAGTATGTAATAATATCCACGTGTGATACTTTGATAGAAAAAATATTAACATAAAATGTTATCAAAAGTGATAAAAATGTAACGGTAACTATCTAATTTTATATTGTTTATAACTTTCAAACATGTATTAATAAGAATTCACAGTCAGTACGAATACCTTTTATTTGCATAGCTGATAAACATCGTGCCACACTATATACCGCCCTCTATGGCAGATGAAAGGAAACCAATTTATCAGCGGTAAAACAATTGTATTAACCAAATGTACATAGTTATATGCAATTAAGATAATTTTCTGTTTTATTTGTAGGTCTTTCGTGTGTTGACTGTGGTAGTTGGATCAACGACCTCTCTGAATGTTATTCAGTTAGCAGGAGGTCAAAGTGTACCAAAAACGTAAGTTTAAAAGAGAACACACCCACACACAGACACATACACACACAAATTGTAATGTTCGGAATACGTGCGTCAATCAAATTTTCCGTGTTTAAATTAAAGGAAGAAGAACGAAGGGTAATAATACCTAAATATCGTCACACAGTCACGTGTCACAAACAGATCAACCTACAAGTTTACTAAATTAGTCATATCAGGAGTGGACAAATCAAGGTGTGAAGGTGACTACACACGTCGAATCTTACTTTGAAAGCTAATGAATTCTTATCATTTTTAATTTTCAGAAAGTTTGTAAGACTGAACTCAGAAAGAGACCAGACGGTTCCCTCAGATATTACCTTGGATGTGCAAATGGAGCTGTAAGTAGTTATGGATTACTAGAGAGTGAAGAGACTAACTGTCAACTTTGAGATTGGGCTGTAGCATTCCATATTTTTTAATGTATAGTAAAAAGCCATACCAACGGTTAGCGTGTGTAACTAGCTCATTGCGATTGGCGTGTTCACGAGACAAAGCCTTTCGTCAACATGTTATTGAGAGCACCGTGCTGTAATTTTGAGCTCCACCAAAAGCCAACAAAGTACTGAAAGATTCTGGGCCCAAAATGTTCTGTTGAACAGAGCCCTCAGTGTCCAAACTGTATGAACTCGTTTTATCAGATTACGAGGGTTATTACATTCACCGGTGAATCATGTTTAAATATCCTACATTGTCATTCTATCCTGCAAGCCCAATTTCCAACAAAATAAAAAAAATTACATCCTGGCAGATTCCTCTCAGATTTCGTATGCAATCTAACACTGTCTTGTCTTGTCTAACTCTAGCGATGCCAGAAACAACAAGCCAGAAACCACCCTGATTGTTACAAGAACCCAGTCAAAGTAAATTCGAAATGTATATTCTGCTGCGATACTGACGATTGTAACTCATTGCAAGCTATTGAGGACGCCATGGGAGGTTTGTAACGTATCTGTCTACAGTCTGCATTTATGAACATTTATGTGACTTTTGGTTCTTGTGACCTCCTATTTCCTTGGATTAAGTCAATAATACTGTGTTCCCAATATTGTATTGAGCACTGTTCTCCCCAATCAGATGCCTTTATCTCAGTAATATATGAATGGAAAAGAAGGCTAATACAGTCACTAACAAAAACATATTATCGACTTATATACAAATATTACATAATGTGTGACCTGGGACGATAACATATATCATTTTTGTACTTTATTTCAGTGTAATATGTCCAAATGTGTTAATGAAGACCACGTTGCAGATGTGTTATTGGTCTTATCGCTGAAAAATACCCTAATCCCCTTTTTTTCGTTTATTAGAGGAGTATAGAAAATGTTGAATTTGTTGTTTAGAAATCAGTCATTTATTATTGTAAGTTATTTGCATGCTAAACTCCCTTCAATTAAATCGGACAATTAGAAACAGGAGAGGGTTAGATTATCCAAAATATCAAATGATGAATCGCATTGACGAATATTACACATTTAGACACATTGAACAATGTTTTTCAAAAACATTGTATGGAATGAAATTGAAATTACGTAAAGTTGATGTTAATAAAGGTAATAATTGAAATGATGATTGATCATTTGTCAAATGACAGTTTGGTGTTTATTTGTAGATATTAGCCTGCTGTCTGTCTGTCTGTCTGTCTGTCTGTCTGTCTGTCTGTCTGTCTGTCTGTCTGTCTGTCTGTCTGTCTGTCTGTCTGTCTGTCTGTCTGTCTGTCCGTCCGTCCGTCCGTCCGTCCGTCCGTCCGTCCGTCCGTCCGTCCGTCCGTCCGTCTGTCTGTATGTCTGTCTGTCTGTCTGTCTGTCTGTCTGTCTGTCTGTCTGTCTGTCTGTCTGTTTCTCTCTCTCTCTCTCTCTCTCTCGATGCTTTGTTGTAACTTAATCGTACTGCGACCTTCAGTTTGCACGAAGTTTACGTTCGAATTTTAGATAAACATATCATGTATATATAAAGGTTTAACGCACAGTTATTGGTCGGGAACCTCAGACCACTATTCTCGAACCTCAGACCACTATTCTCTAACCTCAGACCACTATTCTCTAACCTCAGACCACTATTCTCGAACCTCAGACCACTATTCTCTAACCTCAGACCACTATTCTCTAACCTCAGACCACTATTCTAGAATCTCAGACCACTATTCTAGAACCTCAGACCACTATTCTCGAACCTCAGACCACTATTCTAGAACCTCAGACCACTATTCTATAACCTCAGACCACTATTCTAGAACCTCAGACTATTCTCTAATCCCAGACCACTATTCTCTAACCTCAGACTATTATTCTCTAAGCTCAGACCACTATTCTAGAATCTCAGACCACTATTCTCGAACCTCAGACCACTATTCTCTAACCTCAGACCACTATTCTCTAATCTCAGACCACTATTCTCGAACCTCAGACCACTATTCTCGAACCTCAGACCACTATTCTCTAACCTCAGACCACTATTCTCTAACCTCAGACTATTATTCTCTAAGCTCAGACCACTATTCTAGAATCTCAGACCACTATTCTCGAACCTCAGACCACTATTCTCTAACCTCAGACCACTATTCTCTAATCTCAGACCACTATTCTCTAACCTCAGACCACTATTCTCTAACCTCAGACCACTATTTTCGTGGATTGCATATATAATATAATACCTATTGTGTATAGACTGGGGAAGATAACAATTGACCGTGTTAACCTGGTAATATTTGCTATTTCACTGAACCTTTGTCATTTGTGACGTCAAGTGACTCATTTGTGAACGGCTTAGTTAACCTTAAATAAATATATTTTTTGCGGGTACTGTTACTGTCTGAAACAGAAGCTGCTACAGCTTGGTGTTTATTTGTAGACATTAGCCTGTCTGTCTGTCTGTCTGTCTGTCTGTCTGTCTGTCTGTCTGTCTGTCTGTCTGTCTGTCTGTCTGTCTGTCAGTCTGTCTGTCTGTCTGCGTATGTATGTATGTATGTATGTATGTATGTATGTATGTATGTATGTATGTATGTATGTATGTATGTATGTATGTATGTGTGTGTGTGTGTGTGTGCGTGCGTGCGTGCGTGCGTACGTACGTACGTACGTACGTAAGTACGTATGTATGGATGGATGGATGGATGTATGTATGTATGTATGTATGTATGTATGTGTGTGTGTGTGTGTGTGTGTGTGTGTGTGTGTGTATGTATGTATGTATGTATGTATGTATGTATGTATGTATGTATGTATGTATGTATGTATGTATGTATGTATGTATGTATGTATGTATGTATGCAAGTATGTATGTAAGTACGTACGTAGGTAGGTAGGTCACGGTGTAATAAATCCACCAGTGGTTGATCTACAGCCGTCGCAAGTCTAATAAAATGCTGACAAAATGACCGTTTAGTGTTACTGATCATGACTTAGTTCAGTCAAAGAATACAATTTGTCAAAATGCGTTCGATTCCGACAGTGAAATCTCACATTTTACAAATGTAACATTTATTTGAAATATTTGGATTAAAGTCTTGTCATATAATAAAGACACAGACCTGATAAAACATTATAGAATGTAATACAGGAGAGGTTTTAGAGTTAACCATACACTTGTTATCGATATGAATCATCTGTGTCTGTCAAAACTGGCGTCATGCCATATTAATTCGTATTATCTGTTGTTGTTATGTGGCCCAGCTGCCCGGCCCAGCTGCTCTAAATTGAACTCAGCGATGTCACTAGATATCACAGTTATTTAACACCCTATTCAAGTGTAAGTGAATTACATGTAGGTGTCTATGTCTTGGGTCACAAAATACGTCGTCGTTTTCATATTATGTTGATAGTTATTCGGATTGAGTCGAGATACTCATCCAAGTAGGAAGAACGTCTCCGTTATGGTTCTATTGTTATCAGGTGTAAAG
The DNA here is from genome assembly GCF_964340395.1 of Glandiceps talaboti. NCBI lineage: Eukaryota > Metazoa > Hemichordata > Enteropneusta > Spengelidae > Glandiceps > Glandiceps talaboti. The sequence continues at coordinate 1,275,213 of NC_135558.1, read as the reverse complement.
CCAGTGTTTATATGTAGTTTGGCAAAGTGTAAATGAATCTAAATCTAGCTCTCACTACAAAACAACAACATATTTTTATCAAGATATTTGTCAATGGTCGATCCCCGCCAACTAAAGAAGTCTTTCATGCAAAGTCGTACACGTCATACAAAGTCAAGTTATAAATATTACATTAATAAGTCATAAATATTATATTTAATATATTCACTTTTTTCTTTCCGCCAATCTTGAAGGGACAGGAGCATGTAACTATTCAAAGTGATTCGATCACTTCCTAAGACATTTTCTAAGCTTATGGAAACGTTTAATACCACGCTGACATACTCATGAGCACTGACTACAGTAACTATTCCTATAGTATAGGGAAAGTCTGAAAAAACTTCCTCATATCATCACTGCATACAGATGTATACTTGAAAATCAAGAGAAGGCAAACTGGGGGTGTTTATGAAATAGTTGAATACATATTAACTGTAACATAACTTATCAATATACTTTCCTATACATACATGTCTACTTGTTAATTGTGTTGACACAGAGATGACATATCACCCGACGAAACAAAGCCCAAGTACCATTCATTTGTATCTTTTCTCTGGTTCTTTTCAATGTGAAATTCTCATGAACAATTTCCTGAGCTAATAGGAATAATCTGTCAGTGACGTGAGTGACAACCCATTGTGATGACTTCATCATCGAAAACTATAAACAGTAAAGACTTTTTGTTGGATTATTGAGTATGAATATCTGAAGTATATTGTTCAATTTTACAAAACTTTACAAGGACACTTCATGGTTTATGCTACCAAATTGTAAACACTATCCTTTATTTCATTGTCCACGTTATATGATAAACTATATGGAAGAAGAATAGAAACATATACACCTACCCGGTTTTATCTAGCTTCTGTCGATTGACATTTGAATATTGATAGAATACTCTAGCATGTTTGATAAAATGTTATTATTGATATGTTAGGCGATTCCATTCATATCATAGGATGAACACCTCAAGATTTGAGAATATGATATATTAAATACCAAATTAATATTTGATATCGATGTATTATATAATTAAGTAGACTTAGACTAGAGAATTGTTTTTCAAATTAATTTAAATCAAGTTGTTCGGTTGAAGTAATGGGTCCAATTGGCTATAACGTGAACGAGTTGAAGTTCTTACATAGCTGTTGTCAACTTTGAGACATGGTTTAGTCTGCACTGCTCCTTGCTAGCTTTCTATAAAGTCATGATTCCACATGGTACATGTTCATACTACTAGACCAAGCTGATTAGGAAGAAGGCTAAGTCGCAGTTTTACCCACAGATAGGTAAGTATCAAATACACTATATTTATGTAGTAAGATAATGTGAAAGATATTTGTCCAGTCAGAAGATAAAATGTAGCAACGTGTGTAAGATATTTGTCAAGCCAGAACATAAAATGTAGCAACGTGTGAAAGATATTTGTCAAGCAAGAAGATAAAATGTAGCAACGTGTGTAAGATATTTGTCAAGCCAGAAGATAAAATGTAGCAACGTGTGTAAGATATTTGTCAAGCCAGAAGATAAAATGTAGCAACGTGTGTAAGATATTTGTCAAGCCAGAAGATAAAATGTAGCAACGTGTGTAAGATATTTGTCAAGCCAGAAGATAAAATGTAGCAACGTGTGTAAGATATTTGTCAAGCCAGAAGATAAAATGTAGCAACGTGTGTAAGATATTTGTCAAGCCAGAAGATAAAATGTAGCAACGTGTGTAAGATATTTGTCCAGTCAGAAGATAAAATGTAGCAACGTGTGTAAGATATTTGTCAAGCCAGAAGATAAAATGCAGCAACGTGTGTAAGATATTTGTCAAGCCAGAAGATAAAATGTAGCAACGTGTGTAAGATATTTGTCAAGCCAGAAGATAAAATGTAGCAACGTGTGTAAGATATTTGTCAAGCCAGAAGATAAAATGTAGCAACGTGTGTAAGATATTTGTCCAGTCAGAAGATAAAATGTAGCAACGTGTGTAAGATATTTGTCAAGCCAGAAGATAAAATGCAGCAACGTGTGTAAGATATTTGTCAAGCCAGAAGATAAAATGTAGCAACGTGTGTAAGATATTTGTCAAGCCAGAAGATAAAATGTAGCAACGTGTGTAAGATATTTGTCAAGCCAGAAGATAAAATGTAGCAACGTGTGTAAGATATTTGTCAAGCCAGAAGATAAAATGTAGCAACGTGTGTAAGATATTTGTCAAGCCAGAAGATAAAATGTAGCAACGTGTGTAAGATATTTGTCAAACCAGAAGATAAAATGTAGTGTTATTATTATTAATATTTAGTAACTGCTAATAGTTACACGTAATATAAAATCTCGTATTACGAAACCATTTCGTGAAAACGATGTCTATGTCTAACAATAAAAACACGATTTTTATTCTCTACTCGCAGAAGAAAATCTGTGTATTTGGCTGTGGTATTAGTTTTTGAAGCTGACATAATGTGGATATTATCAATTCCAACTCTTGCTGTTCTTGCAGTTTTTAGCCAAGACATCTATGAAACGGAAGGTATGTCGAGCTTACATCATAGAAATACTCAATTTTGTGCAGTTATATTAATTAATTTTGTGGAGATATTTTAAATGTAAGTGTTGTGACGATTTTTGTTTTTCTAGTTCTGTAACTGATGAGCAGAAATTGCTCAAAGTAAATAACGAATTGAATTGATAACAAATGCAAAGTGATTTCCCATCAATCCTTGCAGAAAATTCCCAAAATGGCCGAACACGTCCCAAGTGCAGAAGGACATCTTTACAAAATTGCAAAGTCAAGTATCACATGCACCCAAAAGTACATGTCTGTTAGTAGAAGTAATCAATACAAGTACTAGTATGCCTTGACTGGACTGTAAATGACTTGACTTGACTTTCATGACGGATTGTCACTGTAAATGACTTGACTTTTCCTTCATGACGGATTGTCACTGTAAATGACTTGACTTTTCCTTCATGACGGATCATCACTGTAAATGACTTGACTTTTCCTTCATGACGGATCATCACTGTAAATGACTTGACTTTTCCTTCATGACGGATCATCACTGTAAATGACTTGACTTTTCCTTCATGACGGATCATCACTGTAAATGGACTTTTCCTTCATGACGGATCGTCACTTTAAATGACTTGACTTTTCCTTCATGACGGATCATCACTGTAAATGACTTGACTTTTCCTTCATGACGGATCATCACTGTAAATGACTTGACTTTTCCTTCATGACGGATCATCACTGTAAATGACTTGACTTTCCCTTCATGACGGATCATCACTGTAAATGACGACTTTTCCTTCATGACGGATCGTCACTGTAAATGACTTGACTTTTCTTTCATGATGGATCGTCACTGTAAATGACAACACTAATACATGTACTTGAATGTTTCTTTATTAGCTTATGTCTGTGACAGTGAATTTAGCTTTTCATGTGGCGATGGAAATTGCTATCCAAACTACCTTAAATGTGACGGGTATCCATCATGCCCAAATGGGGAGGATGAAGACAATTGTGGTACGTATTTATTTTATCCATTGCCTGTTATTATTGCCACTTACAAGGTGTATGTGTGGTTCTAAGCAAGACAATTAAATTAAAGTACTTTATTCTCCGTAAAACAATAAATTTGACGACATACAATAGCCGATATCCACTAATAGTCAACGTTCATATTATTAGCAACATAACATATGTTCCATCCATAGGTCCTTCATGTAAAGACTGTGGTGGATGGGTCAATAATCCGGACTTCTGTGAAGTAGGCAAATATCCCCTCGTCTGTACCGGAGATGTAAGTCTGATACGAAGTTTAGAAATTGCTCTTACAAATGACATACATGAACGCAAACACAAACACGCACGAAAGCGTGCATGTACACACACACACACACACACACACACACACACACACACACACACACACACACACACACACACACACACACACACACGCATGCACGCACACGCACACGCACACGCACACGCACACACACACACACACACACTCGCGCGCACGCACATGAACTAGATACGCTTTAAGTTATAGTTATACATTGCAGAGGACTTCGGTTCATATTACTGTGATATCATTTAATCTTGCCTTTTTCGTAACAAAAGAAGACTCACATGTTGTATTAAATTGTATGTTAGATAATGAGTTCTCTTTGTTTTTATTCAGGAAGCGTGTATGTCAGGCGTCAAAAAGGCAAAAGATGGTTCTCTCCGATATTTTATTGGATGCGAAGATAAATCTGTAAGTAACTATGATAACGAGTTGCACATGTGCCACAGTTAAAACAACACTACACAGTCTACAATGTGTGACTCGCACATTATAATATGCTTGTCATGAAATGAGCGATTTGATTGGTTAATAAGCAAAAACATTTTGCCACATATCATGCATATCATGCACATCCCCTCATGATAGGCCCTGTAATGTGGCGTCATTATGCCAAGGATACAACATTCCGTCATAATTCACTCTGTATAAAGAAAGCTACCTCGACATGACTATGCTATTTTAGCTTAAACAATATTTGTATCGTCTATTCTGAACGATTTTAGTCTAGATACTTCACATTCGTAGGAACTATATGCAAAACCGTCGCTGGCAGCGGACAGTAAAGTTACGTTTGACGGCCCTGAACATGAATACATGAAAACAATTATATGAATAGGAATATGTGGAATCAAAGTTTCTATTAAATCTAAGTGAAAATTTCTAACAAATTTGGAATGAAACTGACATTGTCACCATTAAGATGAGTTTACCCTGGAATCGCCAGAATGGCGTACTGTTGCCTGTGTATGACGTTGCAGGTTTACTAGTATGATGTATATAACTTCGTATTTTTGTCCCATTTTCAACTCTAGAGTTGCCAGAAACTAGAAGCCAAAAACCCAACCGAATGTTACAAAAACCCAGTCAAAGTCAGTGCAAAATGTGTCTTCTGCTGCGACGATGACTCATGTGACTCGTTGTCAGCTGTTGGGGGCGCTAAAGCGGGTATGTATGCAAATGTTAAATACATGTATTAAAAATGAGAGACAATTCGATGCTGTAGGATGGCCATAAAAAATACACTGTATTGTAAGGTACCGGTCAGTTTCTTCAGTCGGGGGCGGTGGATTGGTGGAGGGGGGGGGGGCTCACCCTGTTTTTGAAATTGGCATGGGGGTGGGGGTGGGGTGGGGGCGTCGTCCTTTCTTAAAAATTGTGGATGGGGGGGGGGTGATTGTGTTTTGGATTGTAATGGAAGAAAAAATCCATTTCTACAATGGCATATGACCTTGTCTGAACTGTGGTATTTGTTCTTGTACCTGTTTCTTACATAAATTCTTTAATATTACTTCACATATTTCAACCCCACATTGTAAGTAAGAATTATTTCTGATACTTGATGGTGCTGTCTTGTAAAGCTTGGAGGTTATTGCCTGAAAGGGTCTGAATAGCCTAAAAATTGGTGTTCAAGAGTAAAAAAACCTCCAGGGATTCTAGGGGTAGACCCCTTGGACCCCCATGAGAGGTGTACATATTCCCATCTCAAGCTTTTCCCCCTTACTTTTACTGTCAGATGTTATTTAACTCCCTGTTGAATATGTTCACCCTGTGTAGTCAATAATCATATGCTGCATGCTGGTGCTAGTATTAACGATGACTTTCGTCTCTTTACTTGTTTACTCGTATTTTCTACTTTATTACAGTATAAAAAGTCCATATTCAAAAAATGAAGACGGACGTTGCAGATGTGTTTATTGTTGTATCACTTTTTAGATGAATTCTTCTATCATTATTGCATTACCTGTAATTTATTTCACCAAATCTTCATATTTATTGTAAAAGTTATTAGGAACAGGTCATGATCATGTAGTAAATTCAAAGATTGTCAATTATTGACAAATATCGCAAATCTTAAGACAGCGAACCAGTGCAAACATTAAAGTTACTACTACCACCACCACCACCACCACCACCACCACCACCACCACCACCACCACCACCACCACCACCACCACCACCACCACCACCACCACCACAACAACAACAACAACAACAACAACAACAATAACAACAACAACAACAACAACAAATGAAAGTGACATAGTAGAACATTACAGTTTAATAAGAGTTTGCCAGCAACTCTAAACTGAACACTTTGGCTGGATTGTTTCTATTCTATACCTTTCAAAGTATAATGTCTTACCTGTACTTGGGAAATAAATGTATGGAATAAATTGAAAATATTACAAATTCCCGTGAATGGTATTTACTGAATCACGACCCATCTATCTATCTATCTATCTATCTATCTATCTATCTATCTATCTATCTATCTATCTATCTATCTATCTATCTATCTATCTATCTATCTATCTATCTATCTATCTATCTATCTATCTATCTATCTATCTATCTGTCTGTCTGTCTGTCTGTCTGTCTGTCTGTCTGTCTGTCTGTCTGTCTGTCTGTCTGTCTGTCTGTCTGTCTGTATGTCTGTCGGTCGGTCGGTCGGTCTGTTTGTTTGTTTGTTTGTTTGTCTGTCTCTGTGTCTCTGTCTATCTCTCTATTCTGTCTGTCCGTCTGTCTGTTTGTTTGTTTGTTTGTTTGTCTGTCTGTCTGTCTGTCTGTCTGTCTGTCTGTCTGTCTGTCGATCGGTCTGTCTGTCTCTGTCTGTGTCTCTGTCTGTCTATCTATCTCTCTATCTCTGTATGTATGTATGTATGTATGTATGTATGTATGTATGTATGTATGTATGTATGTATGTATGTATGTATGTATGTATGTCTGTCTGTCTGTCTGTCTGTCTGTCTGTCTGTCTGTCTGTCTGTCTGTCTGTCTGTCTGTCTGTCTGTCTGTCTGTCTCTCTCTCTCTCTCTCTCTCTCTCTCGATGCTTTGTTGTAACTTAATCATAGTATGACCTTCAGTTAGCACGTGAGATGGTGGTACTGCTTTGGAATCCCGTGACATACGCTTACAAGAAGTTTAGGTTCGAATTCTAATTAAACATATCATGTATGTATGTATAAAGGTTCCATGCACAGTTATTGGTTGGGAACCTCAGACCACTATTCTCTAACCTCAGACCACTATTCTCTAACTTCAGACCACTATTCTCTAACCTCAGACCACTATTCTCGAACCTCAGACCACTATTCTCGAACCTCAGACCACTATTCTCGAACCTCAGACCACTATTCTCTAACCTCAGACCACTATTCTCGAACCTCAGACCACTATTCTCTAACCTCAGACCACTATTCTCTAACCTCAGACCAATATTCTCGAACCTCAGACCACTATTCTCTAACCTCAGACCACTATTCTCTAACCTCAGACCACTATTCTCGAACCTCAGACCACTATTCTCGAACCTCAGACCACTATTCTCGAACCTCAGACCAATATTCTCTAACCTCAGACCACTATTCTCTTACCTCAGACCACTATTCTCTTACCTCAGACCACTATTCTCTCTAACCTCAGACCACTATTCTCTAACCTCAGACCACTATTCTCTAACCTCAGACCACTATTCTCTAACCTCAGACCACTATTCTCTAACTTCAGACCACTATTCTCTAACCTCAGACCACTATTCTCGAACCTCAGACCACTATTCTCTAACCTCAGACCACTATTCTCGAACCTCAGACCACTATTCTCGAACCTCAGACCACTATTCTCTAACCTCAGACCACTATTCTCGAACCTCAGACCACTATTCTCTAACCTCAGACCACTATTCTCTAACCTCAGACCAATATTCTCGAACCTCAGACCACTATTCTCTAACCTCAGACCACTATTCTCGAACCTCAGACCACTATTCTCGAACCTCAGACCACTATTCCCGAACCTCAGACCACTATTCTCGAACCTCAGACTACAATTCTCGAACCTTAGACCACTATTCTCGAACCTCAGACCACTAGTTCTCGAACCTCAAACCACTATTCTCTAACCTCAGACCACTATTCTCTAACCTCAGACCACTATTCTCTGACCACTATTCTCTAACCTCAGACCACTATTCTCGAACCTCAGACCACTATTCTCAGACCACTATTCTCGAACCTCAGACCACTATTCTCGAACCTCAGACCACTATTCTGGTCATTTTGCGGGTTGCATACATAATATAATACCTATTGTGTATAGACTGGGGAAGATAACAATTGACCGTGTTAACCTGGTAATATTTGCTATTTCACTGAACCTTTGCCATTTGTGACGTCAAGTGACTCATTTGTGAACGGCTTAGTTAACCTTAAATAAATATATTTTTTGCGGGTACCGTTACTGTCTGAAACAGAAGCTGCTACACCTCATAGAGTAAATATAATATGACCCAGTGTTAGAGAACTATACATCTACATATATAGTCAATACAAAGGGAGATTTGATCCGTGGCGACTTCCTGCATGGTTTTCTGCGAATTTCATTTCAGCGAATCCACTGTGAGCATATAGTTATGGCTGGTAGAACATGACAGACATGTTTACCTCTCAATAGAAAAAACAGAAAAAGTTGGTATTTATATAGATTTCATCCCTAAATTTAGCAAAACAAATGTAATTAACGGTTGAGTAGTTCGAGGCCTTGTGGCAAACATTACACCTGCCGCATGTCGCCAGCATCAAACTACAGACTAGAACAACAGTTTGTTGGAAATATGTCTACCTACATTCACATGCTAAACGAGATCAGTAAGAGTGAAACAACAACTAAAATAAATAAATGATGTTCTTCAGTATTAGATTCATATAATGAATGTGGGTGTGTGTGGGGAGGGGGGGTGGTGGTGGTGGTGGTGGTGGTGGTGGTGGTGAGAAAATTACACCGGGATATTGAGTATCTGTATTTTTTGGCGAACATATGTTGACGTGGCATTTCGTTCGGAATGCCTGCTTCATGACGGTTTACGTTTTATGACAAGAATATCTGCTTTAGAACATTATTAAAAAACAAGTACGTACCTATGGTATATCCTGTACCTGTTCAGGTAAAATAAGCACTTCCAGAGTGATACACACTAAATAAATTAACAATTTTCATTTCGCTTTGAATAATGAGTTCAATCTAAACAACAAACACGGAAGTTCAAATGAGCTATTAAGTACATCAGATCAAATGAGTTCATGACACTTCTTTGTCTAAATATGGGTTATATCGTATCCTGTACGTGCTTCTATCATTTACCATATTGTTGTTATTGTACTCATATCTAAGAATTGAATCTCTAGGAACATCATCTAATTATGTATTTTTGTCTTTCTCTGTAAATTTGACGTAACTGTAAATGAACATCCTGTGTGAACTTAAAATACAATGAAAGTGAATTCAAGCATAGACCCTACACCATGTAGGTGTAGGGTCTATGCTTGAATTCACTTTGATTCAAGTGTGTCAGTTATAACATTATGTGCGCATGCGCTACAAGAGTAAAGTGTATATTTAAAAGTCACCTCATACAACCTGAGTGTAAATCGGCTTACACACCAGTTGGTGATAGAAGTTTTCATCTGATACATATATTGTTTTATTTTACATATACGACGTGAGGTAAGTGTTTCCTTTATATTTGAAAACCTTTGATTGTAGGTCATGGTTTCCATGGTTATTTTATAATAATTGCACCTCTGAGACGTTCTCTATTGAAACCTTTTCTTTGAAATTTAATTTTGAGTCCAATAGTTTAGTCCCTCATTTTCAAGAAGAAACAGCTTGGTAAAAAAGAGGACGATCTGACATACACAACGATTAAAATTTTAGGACCACCAGGTGGTGTTTTAAATCGGCAACAATTCTTTCCTGTAGCTTCAAATTACTCCTACGGTCCGAACAGAAATGATTTTAGTTTAACTTGTGTCAAAATATTTCCCTAGAGATGACTGACGATTTTTTTAGTTTAGTCATGACATGGCGTATGGTGATAATGTTGTTGTTGTGTGAACTCAAACCAGGGTGTATGGGTTGTTGTATTCAAGGAGTGGTGGTGGGCAGCATTGGTAGCAGTTTTGGTATTTGGGATAGAAACCGTAGAATAGGTAATAGCTTAGAGATGGGATGTTCTGGGATTGTAAGTGGCGTCAGGAATGCTGGTATTCGAGAAAACATGGGAAATAAAATATGCCTTTACAAAGACATAATGGACTGGCTATGTGCTGTGCCAATTCAAAGTTGGCGCGCGATTGCATATTATATATTGATTTCGAGCGACGCATCAACTTAAGAATGATTGACCAATATCGGATTACGTAAAAGTCAAATTATTGGTGAGTTTTACCATGTAAGGTGAAAACACATTTGTTGGAAAATATGCCAGTGTTTTATCGTTATAAGTTCCTATACATTGTTGCACGACTATAAATCAAAGACCCAACAATTTTAGTCACCACAGAGATTTACTACGCTGTTCACACCTGAAAGCTTAAAGTCAACCCGTCCATTAATGAGTTTTCAGAAGTCATGAAATCTGGTCTTACAGCACTCTCAATATGATAGCAATAGTCTTAGAATATCAATAAAAACAGATAAAAGAAACATACAAGCATGTACAGTCTGAAATGCGTTAACATTAGCTATAACGTGTATGTATGCGACTGATGGGACATCGAAATATGAGGAAATGATACATCAATCTGTCAAACACGTCAGTTGACATTTATAACTATTTTAATAAGTTGTAGATAACATAAACCCTGTAAGGTATACACGACTGTCAGCCTGTATTGTAATCACCTATAAGTTATAGTATGACTTGAGTTAACCACATACATATTACTAAAGCAAAGAATCAATAACCAGGATGATATACACGTGGCATGAATCTGAAATATTTAAATTAATAGAAAAAAATGTGTTCTATTAATTTTCCATCGCGATACTTTGTGGATTGTAACGTATGTGTTTAACAGCATGTCCCCAGTGATACTTTATGAATTGTAACGTATGCGTTGAACAAAATGTTCCCAAAATAAATTTAGCACTGCATCATAAAATACGATTGTCTCATCTCCATAATTTATAGTAAGCCAAACGGTCAACGGGATATAAATGTGGTGACTCTGTGTTTTATTTTGCAATGGTTATGCGAAGGGTCGACTGTGAACTAATCTCACAGATTCCAAATTTCCCCCTATCTGGTATAAAAAAAACTTACGATAAAGATACAAATAAAATATTTGAAACGATATAATGTCTGATTTAGAACAATTTTCGATGTTCCTTTATCTTTCATATTTCAATTCTTTCATATTTCAATTATTGGAATGATAACTACTACGCAATCATGAAGCAAAAACTATACGTTATATCAGTATTTTAATTTTTTTGGTGACATCGATAGAAAAGGGACATCTTTTATTTGTTAAAAGAAAAAAAAATAGACCGTACCAGCAGGTTGAGTCAACATCATGCGTAAATGAAACTGAAGATGAGCAACTAATTTAACGCGTTGTGCGTTAATCAATCATACAGTGTTTCCTATTAATATACACGTAGCCCATTCATACATATGTATATGTTTTACTGAGAGGTCACAATGAACAAATGGTACATATGCCTGTAACGTATACACCAATCAATAACGTACATGTATATACATTTTAGTCAAAAGACGTTGACGACTTGCATGACGTAGGGGATAATCTAACTTAGGATATATCACATATGGGTGTTAATTATGAGTTAGTGATCATGCAGATACTCTCGTCATACTCTCGCCATTCTACATGGCTTTACCTTCGGATAAATAGTCATGAATATGCATTGTTTATCTAATACATATGCATGTCTACTAAATCCCATGGCAACAATACATCACTGCTAGAGAGTTTCAATAAGGTGTTTCTTGGTAACAGAACGAAATGTATGTGTGACGTGAAATAATGAAACTACTCTCCACAGCCCAATTGGGTTTACAAAAATACCAGATCCTTTAGTGTCGTGTCCCTTTAAGCCATTATATCGACTGAAGGCTGCCATAGTTTTCATGTACTATGGGGATGGGGGATGGGGGATGGGGTGGGGTTAAAATACATTTTCAACAGAGAAATGATGTCAACATATGCACCGACATTTATAAAACATAAAATACAATATTTACATATAGCTTAACGACCCAAACGTACCAACACCTACCTTTGAACAAAAGGAGTCACCTGTTACATAGTGCTCGGGATACCGGAAATCGTAGTATTAACATTAATAACGGCGTCATCTGCCACACTGCACTGTTAGTTTCACGTAAACTGTGTCTGTGATTGAAAATTATACAGTTTGCGTCACTTTATTCTGGATTTTGTTAAAACTCAGACTGGATGGTAAAAATTCAGTGATATGGTAGCATGATGTACATTGATACGGATTACGTATGGTGACAAGCAATATAAAATGTAGAGTAATGGAGCAATATTAACGACTGGATTTCTCACGGTTCTTATCAGCTCTACTGTTATTATGTGTGAATGCAATTTGATTCAATGGTAGGAGATATTTTCATATTTTTGTTGACCGGCTTCAGATTTGAGACATATATATTTGACCGTAAATATTATCAGCCAGTCTCCCCGTCATAATGATTTGTGATATTGTTAATAGTTGAACAAAATTATGTATTCATGTGTCGAGGATCAGATCGGTGCGGGATGACAGTACGTTGTTTGTAATACATTGCTCGTGTATTCCCAACTCCAGTGCGCATCGCTGCCTTCTGATAGTTGAACCTACTATATCTGTTTAACTTTCTACTTTTAATCACATTTTAATTCAATTTAGAACGTATGATTTGTAACAGCTTAAATAAATATAGCGTGGTATTGAAGTGCTTATTCTTTTAGTTTCGTTAAAGTTCTCGTATTTCTTTATCAAAGATATCTGACATGCATATAAACGTGTTATCAATGCCGTCAGAGTAATTATAACGATTGTAACAATAGAATATTGACATGTGTGATTTATTTATTTCAGGTTCTGTTTATTACCGTTGAAGTTGACAGAATGGCATACATATACACACTTTTCACCGTATGGATAGTTGTCGCTTCAGTAAATCTCTTCAAGGGAGCATCTGCTGGTATGTCTTGTTATGATAATGACAATTCAAATAGTGACATCCTAATATATGGGGGTGGGTTGGGTCGGGGTTGGTAGGGCTGGGGAATGGGGATAAAACTTGAAATCATATTGATTTGTTGATTTAGAACATTTTCATAAAAATAATATTTAAATGATGGCTTTTTCCTGGCTCTTTTACCATGGTTACTATTTAGACATATATAACACCCCAACCAATCATGCCGTTGATATGTCCCCTCGTTAAAGAGTTTCCCATTATCAAGTTTTTCAATTGTCTATTAAAACCAACGTGTTAATTCTAAGTCAATATTCACATCATTTCAACTGTCATTGACTTTAAGAAAATGTTCTGCAATTATAACAATTCACGGATTTCAAAAACAGTTTTATCATAATTTCAGTTCGGGTAACATTCAAGGTGTGTCTCTGCCTACTTCTTCCAACTGATGTGAATGTATGATGCCACGTACATGTATTTGTTGCCCTGCTTCTTGCAAATTACATAAAAAACACTTTTGTGCAGATGCAATAATATTACCTTACTTGTGTCACTATGATGTTTACATTCAAATATTATTTACCTTGTCATGACTATTATATATAAAATGCAAAGAATACCAGTGCAGAAATTATCCAATAATCATTTTTCATATATAGTGTATGCGAACTCTTTGTGTCGCCATCTAGCAAGCTTACATCGAAACCAATGCTTACATTCAAACTTCTTTTAAAGCTACTGGAACTTTAAAAAAAATGTTTTATTAGATATAATTATACACTTGTAATAGCATACATCCTCGACAGTATTGAATCACCTCTTGATAAACATATTTGTGTAGCTGTACACATAATGTGGTAATATAAATCCGAGTAAATTGATTTTGGGGTCCGCACCCTAAACTTAAACACAGACAAGAAATGTTTTTTTCCTTGTCTGTGCCCAAAATCTGCTTCACAAACTCGACCAGTCCTCAGGTTATTAGTCTACTACTTATAGATAAATTGACCTCTATCTTATCGGTACAATCATGTCTAATTATTGGTATCATGATGGGTCACAGTAGCCAGGTTAAGACAACGTATTAGAAATACTCAATGCTGGAAAATGGCGGCACAACATTTGTTTTATCTAGGTATTTTTCACTTTTCACTTTTCACTTTTCACTTTTCACTCTCAACTGTTTGCCACAAGCCTTGATAAATATGAAATATTTATATACATATGAAAGTTGTAATATGCATTCGTGTTACAGTGGAAAATTATGCGTGGCAGTCTGATTTAGTTTTCAATCGCAGTATGAGTAATTTTGTACGATATTTTGGTAAACATTGTTATTCCTCACAAGTGTTGTTAAAGTTTACATATCTCTATTTGTTTGGTTATATAAATCAGACTGTACAGACGATCAGTTCCAATGCAACTCGGGATTGTGTATTCCTTTAAGTTATAAATGCGACCAGTTTCCAGACTGTCCCGACCAGGAAGACGAAGATAATTGTCCAGACAAAGGTATTAGTAATTTTTAGAAATGATTTTATAAGTTTAATAGATTACTTAGATGATAAAAGTTGGCTAGCACGAGTTCCAATGAGAGATTTCTCTAAAGCACGGTCACTTAGAGTAAGAACGACATACGGTATTTGGCTAGGGTGTTCATATAGGGTCCTCTCGCTTTAACATCGCAGCAAATCAAATACGATTAGAGGTTCAATTCATTTTATTTCCTTTCGGTGCTGACAAAAACACTTCCATTTTAGATTGCAACGCCCCCGACTTCAAATGCGACAACAGTGTTTGCATACTAGGGTACTTGGCATGCAATGGTGTTCCCAACTGCAAAAATGGCGAAGACGAAAAGTGTGGTAAGTTGTTCATCTTCTTGCACAGATCAAACCCATTATACAGATCATGTAAAATGATATAAAGCCAAGTCGGAAAACATAGAGAACAAAGAAATGGAGAGCATTGATGAAAGAGACAGAGACTAAAACCGTGTAGACCAGAGAAAATATTAATGTCTAAAACTTCTTATTATTCAGTTTGTGTCAAAAATCATAAAAAGTTAGTATCTTTATCAGCCTAAAGAGAATAACCAAATTATTAAAATAAAAGAGAAGTTATAATGAAATGAGTGTCTAGCGATATGGCTGACTTTAATAAGAGTCGTACTAATACAATATTGAATGGAGCACTAAGTACAACAAATAGTCTTCCATTGGAAACGTACTTTTTCCTAGAAAATAGATAGTGAATTGTTTTTGGAGCAAATACCTTCCCAACTTTGTGCTGCAAATCCTCCACGAGTTCAAATCTGGTCAGAAAATCGAAACTAAATCCAAAATTTCTTTGAAATTGTCATGCATCTGTTATTAATGTCCAGAAACAGTACGGTCAATGTCATTTCTACTGTTTTGTTTTGCGCTTTACTTTCAGGTCCAGAATGTCATGTCTGTGACGGTTGGTCAAAACTTACAGAACAATGCCATCCCGGTGGATATAAATTTCCACCACATTGTGAGAAGACAACTGTTAGTATTTGTTTTTATTTGTAAGAATTTCCAACACTAATTCTGTCAAATCCATGAATACATTTAAAAAAAAACCTTCTTGACAAATTGCGGAACAGGACGTATTTTTCTTAAATGACTGATTGTATGATAGACCAAATGTTGGTGGGGAGAGTCTATGATTGAATAAAAGATCAATTCATTTATGTTTACTGGAGTATTCATCAATATTTAGAATTGATGAATGAATGAATGAATTGATGAATGAATTGATTGATTAATGAATGAATGAATAAATGAATGAATTCATGAATGAATTCATGAATGAATTGATTGATTAATGAATGAATGAATGAATAAATGAATGAATGAATGAATGAGGAATGAATGAATTGATCAATGAATGAATGAATGAATGACATGAATGAATGAATGAACGAACGAACGAACGAACGAATGAATGAATGCATGAATTGATGAATGAATGAATGACATGAATGAATGAATGAATGACATGACATGACATGAATGAATGAATTGATGAATGAATGAATGAATGAATGAATGAATGAATGGATTTATCCATCCAACTATTTCCAAGTGTAGTAACACCATTTAAATACATAACACTCATCTACTTATTATTTTCAGCAACAATGTGCCACTACTATTAAACGTAACAAACGAGGTAAATTATCCTACTCTATCGGATGCAAGAGCAAAAAGGTATTCTTTATATCATTTTTACTTTAAAAAAATCTTTTATCATTCTGGCATAAGAAAGTGTGTATATTTGTACATCTGAACTTAAATCATATTTACTAGGAAGATAGTACATTGACAGTGGAAGTGAGTGCGCGAAGTATCCTAAGTCTTGTTCCAAAACCGGAAAAAGGTGTTATTAATGTATATATGGAATAAGATAAACAGACAAGGAAAAATAATTATGTAATGAAATCAAGACGATCTTGGTAACGGTTTATTGATAACTTGAGATTCCAAAATAAATCATAGAATAATTTTACCATGTTTGTTAACTTCTAGGATTGTGAGAAGGCTGGTCCAGCTCGTTGCAAAAAAGACCCTGTAAAGATTGGTAAGGGTGAAAAGTGTACAATTTGTTGTGAAGGAAATTTGTGTAACGACTTCTCAAAAATTCCCAATATCAAAGGTAAGACCGTACAATTTAGAATAACTGAATACTTATGATAATAGTAAATAAATAACATCGTATTATTAAGTCAGTGCACTTGTATGATGACTCTATTGTAATATAATATTAATGTCATTGCATGCTTTCTTCGACAATGCAATTGTCTTCTGACATTGTTATAACAGTTGATTGCCTAGTAGGGATTTCCTCGACATTTTCTTATACGTATAACAAATTACGTCATCGGATCGGTTATAAAATATTCTAATGCCAGGTCTGAGTTCAGGTAATTACAAATGATTATCAAGTATGCGTCAGTAAGTAGAAAACAAGGTATTTTTTAATATGCATTAAAATACACATCCTAAAACATATGAACTCAACCTTTGTTGCTGATGAACATTCTTTTTTCAAAAAAACTTCTTAAACTTCCTAACATTATCCCTCAGCTATTCCTCATGATCATGTCCAGAGTTTCATTTGCAAATATTTATTATTATAATTCATTGTACTCTAAACCGAAGCAATCAGTTTATTATTTCATTATTACAGCATTTGTTTGGATGCTCGTATGGCAGCAAAAACTTTAATATTGAGTCAATATTTCTGACAAAATCATGTTTCTATATTGCACTCTTAAAGAATAATGTAATGTATTACTATTTTCTTTGTTATGTGCACTTTAAAGTTGTTATATGGATGGCAGATGGGTACTTATTTGGGATTTTTAATTCTTAAGACAACTCAATGTTTTCCTATATGGAAAAACAATGTGAAATATCTGTTTATAACTCAATAAAGTACAAAAAGCTACAAAGTGTGTTACAAGTTTGTTATTTTGTTACAATTTACAAATTTTACAAATGTTTTGCGATTTATTGAGTTACAAACAAGGAATTGGTACACCTAGGGTTATTTTTATGAATTAAAAATCCCAAATGAATACCCATTTATCATCCATATGGCCATTTCATTGTTTTCATGTAATTGGTATTTTTTTCTTACATGTATGAAACCTAGTATATTTACTTCATAAAATATTCTCATTATATTTTTTTCTCTCTCTAGAGGACTAAATGTAAAGATATAATATCACAGATTCAGGGCGTTTTATGTGGAGGCTGCTACACCTGATTTTCCTTAAAGGTACAACGGGAAATCCTTGGCATATGGGGCTTTCAGATGATGCTACGCATATCTTACATCTTCGTGTTACGATGTGTAACTATAGCAACAGTGGGTTATATTTCATTAAAGCTATGTAATTTTTTGGAATCTAATTGTATATTTTTGAGCCAAGCAAATCCACAAAGTTAATCTGAAATTTTGGCAGATATATGTAGATATCTTAACCTTTGAATTTTGATATAATACCAATATAATATAATATAAATATAACACAACTGAAAGGACAATTCTACAGACGGATGGGTTTTTGTTTCTTAGAAATTGAATGATTCGACATGTTACGGTCGTTATAGGGGCATGGGTCAACATAAGACATTATTTTATCTAGTAAATAAATGCTTACAAAAACATCACGAAATATCGTATTTGTGTTTATATGTGCCTTAAAATTGAGTACAGTTTGTATAAGGTTTACATAGAGCACTGACAGGTTTACGCATGTGTATTTTCTTTATGATCCTGACTATAATATGTGTATGCATAAAACTGTCACAGCTATAAATCCTGATACCAACATTTCAACACCATTGAATTTCCGATTTGTGATGCTATAGATGTGATGGGTACCAGTGACGAAACGTGATTTAGTAAGCAACATAATAAATTTAATTGTTGAGATAAAACAAAAAGGAGACATAAAGTAATTGGACATTCAGTGTTTTTACCGAAATATGAAAGCCATGCCAATTCAATTTCGTTAAAACATCAATATTTCTTTGAAGATTAATTAATCGAATGAGAGGATCGGTAAGGGGCACGTGTGGTCTGTTTTGAGTCTAATACAAAAATATAAATGGGCATCGTAGATGAATTTAGATGACGTCATTCCTTAACAGGTCTGGTTACATTTACTTTACGATGTGTAAGATTTCCAACACTTTTTAATGACGTCACACATGGCACAAAACAAACATGAAAAGAAACAAACCAACACAAACAACGACGTAGGGAGAAAGAGGACCAACTTGTACTGAGTTGTGTACAAACAAATACCCCCCTAGAGAGAAAGAGGACCAACTTGTACTTAGTTGTGTACAAACAAATACCCTCTAGTGAGAAAGAGGACCAACTTGTACTTAGTTGTGTACAAACAAATATCCCCTAGTGAGAAAGAGGACCAACTTGTATTTAGTTGTGTACAAACAAATACCCTATGGAGAAAGGGGACCAACTTGTACTTTGTTGCGTGCAAACAAATACCCTCTAGGGAGAAAGAGGACCAACTTGTACTTAGTTGCGTGCAAACAAATGACCCCTTGGGAGAAAGAGGATTTATTTAATGACATGATTTTAGACAGTCGGGTGTTATGATACCAAAACAAGCAAAATGAAAATATCGATCTATCAAAACTCAAACATGGTAACACACACAGATACAGAGACACAGACACAGACACAGGCATGGAGACAGAGACAGAGACAGAGACAGAGACAGAGACAGAGATACGTACCACAAACTTACTTGTCTGTGGACATACATGATAACACAACTAATCAGCTTACCCGGTTATGACAAAGGAGTGACGTCTGTATATTTAACCATGAATGTATATCCCTAATACATCCATGATTTAACCAAATAATTCAATATCAGTGAATTTAAAGCAAACTTTACGTGAATCCTAGCGGTATGTTATTTTTGCTAGTACATCTCAACTCACTTGGAGTAAAGGAAATAAGTTGTCTGAACTTTCCAAGGCAGGAATATCTATCATGCACTTGTATGTTTACATAGAGTGTCCCCAGTGTTAGACAGGAGACGGTTTTACCATCGCTATTATTACTGCGTAACTAGTGGTCATAATCTGACATTGTCAAATAGATTGTCAACAAGATGTTGCTTTTGTTAAAGTGGGAGATATTAAAATGATTCCAAAAATCCATATTGTATTGATTTAAGTATGTTGTCACAGATGTTTGCATCTGTTTAGTGAGTACAAAGAAATTTCACCCACCTTTACATTTGAACTTTAACCCAGCAGAACAACAGTCACAACCCCGGTTTAAGTGTGGACGATAAAAAAACACCAAACTCGATCTAGTGTGATTGTATTTCATTCATATTAACACCATGAATGATGGCGATATAAAGGTGAGGGTTAAATTCACAACACTTTTAATAATACGACACTTTATTTAAACTGAAAAATCCAACTATCAAACCTTGAAGAAAATGTTGTACAGCATAAAGTGATATAGGCTTGGTGTTTCATCATGGGAATTACGTTTTTGACACAAAGATAGACACAATTCGACCTAGACTAGCAATTACAGAGACACAATAAGCACAGCATGATCATTTAACCAATCACATTGAACACTGATAAGCATTGCTATTCTTTCACAGTGCAGTAAAAACAGGCTTCTAATGAAAATTTAACATTACACATGGACTTTTAATGGCTGCAATTGTTTATTTTCTGACTGATAATCGACATATCAACTTGACTACTTCTACATCCCCACTGTGTGCGGCGCCTGTGTAATTGTTTCTTGTGCATTAGAAATTGTCTGAAGGTGTGTAATAATGCCATATTGCATGCAGGGAAACACCAAGCCTGCATCATTTTAGCTGTAAACTATCATTCTAAAATAGATCTTTTTGTGTCAAAACGCAGCTAAATGATACTCGAGCTCAATGGAGACTTGTCACATATAAACGTATTTCACACTCTAGTCATTCGAACTTCGGTAGCATCTGTATTAACAATTGATAGTACCATCCTGTACGGCTTTTAAACTTAAAGTATTTCTACAATGAAGTATTTTATATCTGTTATAAATGTAATTATGCATTTCAAGAGTATCAATTTGGCGACACTGTTTTTCCCGCCTCACACAGAGTTCTTTTTGTTGTGAATGATACAAACGAAATACAGACACTTATAGCTCACACGCACGTAAAATGTCACATTTTATCTCACGGTGAACAAACAAATAAACAGTTTGTGTTTGAATTTTACTTTTCTCAACCGACAGTGACTTGTTTTCATACTGAGCTGCAATACGGTATGCTCTCTCGCTATCATTGTCTGTATTGCTGTACTGTGTTTTATGTATTTGATAACAAAACACGTTGAGTGAGACGTAAAAAGAACATCGTGCTGCCTAATTAAAAGTCTATAGAATCTCTAGTTTGGTAGTAACTTTAATCATTTATGATTAGAGGTTGTAGACAATCATATTTATAAGAATAACTTATTCAAATGAAGTGATTCTGAATCCGTCTACACACCAACTGATTGGCTGTCATCGTTATTTATATCTTTTAACATATTGATACAGACGGCATTTATTACGTCATCCACCCTATTTTCTATCGTCTGAATTACGATCGACAGCTGGTTTTACGCCAACAGCCTGTTTTGCCAATATTGACGATTACTTTGTCGGATCTCGTGCTGACTAGTCATTTAAAGACTATTACGTCATCAATTTCATACCTTTAAAAGTGTGAATGACGAAGAAATAATACTGAATTTATCAACAAATCCGAGGTAATTACACCTGGTCCGTATCTGAAAGTTCGAGTTATGTGTATCTAACGTTTGAGACACAGGTAAGTTTTTGTAACTAAATCTATTCTGTACATGATAGTATATGCTATATGGTCTTAATCGGCTCTCCATTCCCGCACAAGTTATTTTCACGTTAATAAAGAGTAAAATAAAAGATCGAAAACTCGTGGTGATGTTTTTGGCAGAAAATGTTAAACCTAATTTGTTTTGTTTTATTGGAGAACTATTGTCCCGGACTAGTATTCGAATATTTATTATTTAGGCAATTTCGTGCGGACATCCACTTCTCTAAAAATATATCAAATTTACTTTTCAAATTGAGCTACAACTCAAATCATCTATCCTGGCTCTCATAGCTCAATTTGACAAGTGAATTTGGGACGAAATTGCCAAAATAATGAATATTCCAAAATTGGTCCGATCCGTGACAGTATTACATATCAATCTAGAGTACACCTCTGAATGAAACATACAATAAACTCCAGCCATTTTGCAGACAAACTGCATGAGACAGAACAAATTATTTATTAGCAAATGTCATAAAATTGACTTGCTACGAGTAAGAAAATGAACGTTCACAATGAGATCTGTATTTTCTCTAATTTTTTTCCCTTTTCCATATTTTAATATAATTCAGAAAACGCAAACATTGAATGTTAGCGAAAACAATATTTTTCCGAATATCTAATTCTTTCCTTTTCGTATTTCCTTGTTCCTTTTTTAAAAATTCAAATGATCCAAACTAGAATCAGTTGATATACAGCTCCTGGAATTTCGTATTGTTGTGTATTGAATCCAAGTGTAGTTTTGATTTACATTCACAGATACTTATAACTTTTCGTGATGATGTTAACAAATATTATTTCGGTTCTGGTGGTGATCGCTTTATTGCAAGAAGTGAAAGCAGGTGAGGGTGATTTACTCTCTATGTATGTATGTTGTGCTCGAACGTCTCCTGGCCTCGTGTCATTTTGTGGTTTTTAGCGCCATCTTGCCTGTCGTTAAATACATGACTGTTGAGATAGAAAAATGGTGATTATTGTTTTGATCAAACAAATAGCCAACGCCCCATAACAACATATGTAACAGTTATGTAATGATTATAATCCTTAGTACCTGATACCTTTCACAACAATATGACAATTCTAGTACTGTTATTAATAGAATAAATATATTTGCTATTTCAATTGCAATTTGTTTGTAGTTTTGTATAACACTAACCCTAAGTATCTGGTTTGTCAAATCTCATTAGAATGTATGTGATCACGTTCCTTTAGATTTATGCAAAAATTCATGCATCACCCTTTTTTCTACCAACAAGTCACATCTTTAAAGGCTAATATTATCAACTAAAATAACAAGTACAAACGTTACCCCAACCTCTCTGTTTTAATGCCTTATATTTTGCAGCATGTGATCCGAACGAGAAATTTGAATGTGATAGTGGTCGCTGTATTCCGATATATTGGCGTTGTGACGGCAATAAACAATGTGATAATAACGAAGATGAGGCAACATGCCGTAAGTAATGAATCTGTTCTCCAGGTGTTGCAGATCTAGACTGACTGGCAGGCAGACAATATATATATATATATATATATATATATATATATATATATATATATATATATATATATATATATATATATATATATATATATATATATATATATATATATATATATATTATATATATATGTATATATATAGACAAATAGACATACATACATACATACATACATACATACATACATACATACATACATGCATACATACACACAGACAGACAGACAGACAGACAGACAGACAGACAGACAGACAGACAGACAGACAGACAGACAAACATACACAAAGTGTGCCGACAGAGAGACAGATAAACAGATATATACTGTACTGTCGTACACTATTGGCTTACAATGGAAAACACGATGAAAGGCTTTCCCTTTCAAAATGAAATGGCTATGTATCGTTACAGCAAATCTCTGGATATATAAATAATTTTCATTTCCGTACAGCAAACGTTGAATGTCCATCAACATATCCATTTCAATGTAAAAGTGGAAAATGTCTAGCTGAGAAGTGGGTATGTGATCGTTATCTTCGGCAAGATTGCCCGGATGGAGATGATCAAATGAACTGTCCAGGTATCTATACATGTACATTTTTCCAGGTTTTTTTTTTTATGATACGATGAAATGTGTTTTTATGGCAATGTTGAAATTATTTGCTCTCCATTTTATTTTCAAAAAGTTACAGTTACTTGAAATCGTGCCAATTTATTCTCTCTTTACTACATCTTAGATTATATTAGATAGCATAACATAGCATAACATATTACATTATATCAAGGTATTAATCAGATCTTGATATATTGAAAGTCTGATGTCTTAAGTCCACTCTCCTTTACAAAAGTTACTTTTTATATAGCACACTGTGCTGAAAGTGCTTAACACAGGCTGCCCCCGGTACGGACGTATAACGGCGCAGTGGCCTTAAATACTTCCTCAACTCGGAAGGGAGCATTTAGTTCATTGCAGCCTTTATAATAAGCGCATACGATTAAAGCATTACAGCCAATATCCTACCATGCCACTTATATACAGCTGGGTTGACTGGGCACACTCATGGTTCAAATATTGCCATTCAAAAAACAAACGGCAGCGGTGAGGCTCAACCTACAGAATCCAAGCTGGCCACTCTAAACATGATGCACAGTTAAACAATGTACCATTATTCGTAATTCATAAAGTGATTTAAAGAAAAAACATTGCAGTATTATGAATTTAAATACGTCATGGTACTGATTTACACAATATCTCTGAAACAACAAGGTGGATGTAACAAAGACTATCATTGGGAGTGTGACGACACTGTCTGCATTGACTCTCTGGGCAGATGTGATGGTAAACAGGACTGTCCAGATGGTAGTGATGAGGAAGGATGTGGTAAGTATGTATTATATACATAGACTTGTGAACATGTTGAGATGATAGTAGTGATGTCAGCTCCCAATTAAGGACAGAAATCATGGGTCCATCACATGCAAGAAGTGTTCAGAACAGGCCACCTTGGCCATATTACAGTATATGCAAATTCAGTATATGCGTTTGCCACAAAACGAACCATTTGTAACGCCTAAGATGCTAATTCACTTCAAACTGATTTACATGAAACGTAAACACCTCGTATCGTTAAAGGTAAATACAAACCTTAATCAACATTCTTAATGATAATGCAGACCAAGATCCAGCTACGATAGTGTCACATACATTATATAGGTGACCATATGTACAAATGCGGGTTACTTGGCAACGTACACGTCCCCACTGTGCATGGCATCACAATAATGTTTCCTTTGCATTTGAAGTTGTCTGAGTGTGTCCAATGAGTGAAGCACCAAGTTGAACTTAAAGGCATCACCATTTCTTCTGTAATATGTAAGCTTTTCTCCGCAGATGATATCTCGTGTAAAGATGACGAATTTCTCTGTAATTCAGGCCAGTGTATCCCTTTAGGTCAGAGGTGTGACCAGTACGTAGATTGCCCTGGTCCCGACCAAGAAGACGAAGCAAATTGCAAGAATCCCCGTATGTATTTAATTCTTTAGTAACATTTTCAGATGAAGGTTATTACTGAATCCATATTTCTATTTTCATGTTATTTTCTTAATGTATTTTATTATTTATTCTCATGAATATCTATTAATTCATCCAGTTATCTTTGTTTTTGTTTCTATATTTGTTTAGTAGATGGTTCATTAGAGAAATATGCCAATAATTTGGCTCTTATCGTCTCGATTATCTAACAAACTCATACATTTCACCCCTTTAGGTCCCTGTAGTGACTACGAATTCCAGTGTGACAATGGAGTGTGTATTTGGGAGAGATTTCTATGTGATGGAGTGGAAGATTGTTTACATGGAGAGGATGAGAGCAGTTGTGGTAAGTAAAGAATAGATACTTCTGTATTTCTTGCCTTTACTGTGTAGGTAAGCCTGATTCGTTGCTTATCCAAATTCCAATGCTTCCCCGAAACAACATCTTGGTCATTCAACGTTTAAAGTCATGTCTTAAACAAATGGGAAATCATTAATCAGGAAAAGTGACACAAAAACGGCAACCGTGATTGGTCAAGATATACACATGATCCATTGACGTATTGTGCTATAAACCACGTGACTCATCTATTTACATATGTTTTATTGGTAATAGCTCTGCTCGTTGGTTTTATTCACACTCTAACAGTCTGACGCATGATATTGACACCGTGTCTTTTTCTTCAGGGCTACAGTGTAATCAGTGTGGTGGTGCACATAAACTTGGTAGATCGTGCCACCAGTTAACAACGAGGGCGTGTCCTTCTAGGGTAAGTACGTACAGTCACGTGTTAGGCACTACCAGCTTTATGTCTGTTAGCACGTGTACGTTTACCATGTGTCGAGAGGTGATAAAATACACCATAAATGACTTATAGAGTATGACACAATCTGAAAGAAATACACGTTTGTCAACTATTTGACCAGATCCTTTAATAAAACTATGATATTGTTAGAAGTAAAACTTCTCTGAAATTTATAACTTAGATGACAGTACTGCGACTATTGTTCAAAATGCCAAGAACATGTCTGTAATACATGGAATATGAAAAGTGGGGAAGTTGTGCAGTGTCCAACGTGAATCAAGGCCATGGTTTTGCTTGATACCATGTCTAAAGTAACCATTAAGTTTTCTCCTTTTCAGCAAATATGTGCAATCACTATCAGACAGAATTGGAATAACGACTTGGTTTACATAGTTGGTTGCAAAGGCAAGAAGGTATGTAATTTTGGTATTTGTATTATAATTTTTATTTGATAGAAATTGAAAATTATACGGCAGTCTTGAAAGTTTCAATATTTCATTACGCTAATTCCGCTCTTCTGACAATAAAGTCAATAATTAGGAGCTTCTTTTCAGCAATCGATATACATGTAAATTGCCATGTTACTAACAATGGCAATTAGTTTTAATTCATGCATCAAATATTACTTGACCATGAAGATATTTCAAATTTATGATTTTATACAGCCAAGATATAGTATTTTAACCGTACATTTTCATCTTCAGTTGTCCAGTGGAGGTGGTACGAAGGGCAAGATGTGGAGGGGTGATGGTTGTTGTTGTTGTTGTTGTTGTTGTTGTTGTTGTTGGTTTGTTGTTGTTGTTGTTGTTGTTGTTGTTGTTGTTGTTGTTGTTGTGGCAGGGCGGGGATAATGCAGGGGAAACAAATTTTCGAACAAACGAAAACTATGTATTGATTTACTTCTACTTAAAAGATGTGTTCAAAACTAATACGGAGGAATGCACCAGGTTGTAATAAGGGCCCAATGAAAGTTGGAGAAGACGATATGTGCACCTTTTGCTGCGAAGACAATTATTGTAACTCGGTAGATAATCTACCACGTATCGTTAAAGGTAAATACAAAGCACATTTATCAATATTCTTAATGATAATGTAAACCAAGATCCAGCTACGCCGATTAGTGTCATATACATGTATAGGTTACCCTATGTAAATGGAAACTGAATGATCTCAACAAACCTCAATTTAAACATTACAAATATCGTCATGTCAGTTACCCGTATGTAGAAAACGTATGAATAAGTTGTGACACAAAACCGGGGATGGGAGGGGGGGGGCTGAATGGGCAAATGAATGAGATAGAAGCTAAGCTAAATGGTTGCAAATGGACGCTTTGAAGTAATACTAATACATGTATATGGAACTGAATAGTGTGATCACGTGCACATATACATTAACCATATACTTGAAGAATACCAGACAATTAATTGGATAATTGGATTCCTTTTCAGGTTAATAGGCTATAATAGCTGCACATCATATCACCCCGTTGTTGTCCGACGTCCGGTAGTATATCACCTACAATACACGTCATGTGTTAAAAAAACCTAATGTCTGCTTGTGTGATTGGGATCAGTCTATTCATCTATTTTACAACTTGAACGTTTTCTGATTTGATTTGAATTGTCTTGTCTTTGTTTTAAATTGAATAATTGGCACACTTCATAATGTTTTCATTTTATCATTCTAATTCTAAATATCTATACTTTGCCGAGTTTTGTTCAATTTGTTTGTTCAATAATAAAGGGAGCTTAGGGATCACTACCTAATGCTTGATTGCTCTTATTTCATCACACCTACATTATCCTTATCAGTGAATAGATGGTTACATCACAACTCGGTGCTCTGCCAAGCAATGAAACAACACACACACACACACACACACACACACACACACACACACACACACACACACACACACACACAACACACACAACACACACAAACACATGTATACATACATACATACATACATACATACATACATACATACATACATACACACACACATACATACATACATACATACATACATACATACATACATACATACATACATACATACATACACACACACACATACATACATCCATCCATCCATCCATCCATCCATCCATCCATACATACATACATGCATCCATACATACATACATACATGCATGCATGCATGCATACATACAGACAGACAGACAGACAGACAGACAGACAATGATCATTGTGCTCGATGAAACGTGTGTTTACCTGCTCCGCTCTCTAACGGTGGTGATGGTAATTATGATAGTAGTAAAAGAAACCGGTAAAAGCTGGTAGTTCATACAGTGTTCTAACTCCGATTGCAATTGTCACTGAAGCTAGGGATTTTATTCAGATTAAAACTGCTATTTTTGGACTCGGTTAAAAATTTACAACTTTGTATAACAATACCGGAGATTAGACAAACGTGTAACAATTTATTAATTTCCTGGTGACTTTAGCGTTATATATATATATAGAATGTACATTTAGACTAAAAAAACAAAATACAGGGATGCTAATAAGACTTTGATAATAAATGTCATTATTTTCTTTTAGAATGACCCCATTTAGGTATTTCTTCATTCTTATCAGAGAGCGCAACGAGACAGGCGTTTTATGAGGTACCCGCCAAATGACCATTATATCATAAAAATAAAGCTATGAGACAAACAAACGAGTACCGAATCGACACCTAAATAGAGAAAAATGTTATTTGCTGGCATGTGTTTGCTTAGAAATAGAATTAACCTTTTCTATTAAACAGCTGGACTGGGTATCGAACAATACTCTATCACCTCATACATCGTCAGTTGGCTTGCTTACCATTTTATGATAGTTTACATTTATTAATTTGTCTTTTTTAACTAATGTTTCATCAGCATTAGGACGTCTTAACACACGTATGTATGTATGTATGTATGTATGTATGTATGTATGTATGTATGTATGTATGTATGTATGTATGTATGTATGTATGTATGTATGTGTGTGTGAATATGTGTGTGTATGTGTGTGTGTGTGTGTGTGTGTGTGTGTGTGTGTGTGTGTGTGTGTGTGTGTGTGTACGTACGTCGTCTTGGTGATCGTTTCGTTGAACATCTCCGTCTCACCAAGAACTGCAACTATCCTGCATCTGTGCAGTTTATTACTAACGATCATAGTGTATCAGATATGTCAATTTCAGGAATTTGTGAGGTGATGAGTTTGATATGTGCAATTTCGTTGCTTTGTCCTTAACTATGACTTATGCTAGTGCCAGGAAAAAGTACCAGTCAAAACGAGGTGAGCAACTTTACTATACACCATACAATTAAGGAGCTGACCCAATTTCCTAAAATACTCATTTTATAAGTGCTGGTTTGGGTTTTATGGTTAGCCTAGTAGTAAATATGGCGATGACGTATTCATAATGAAACGCACCAAGAATAAAACCATAGTATAGCAAATATTTCACAAAGTAAAACAATCTTTTGGACGGCATTATTTGCTTGAATTATGTCAAGAGTGTCTAAACTTCTTTGCGCCTCAGGCTTGAATTCTTTGAGAATTCTTAGACCAGTGTCTAGCATTGGCAGAAGGACTACTGAAAGACCAGGCAACATTTTGGTGGATCGAATTGCTATGAAATAGAGAAAATAAAATACATAACCTGGTAAAACGAATTTGTGCATTTGAAGAAAACAGACAGAGAAACAGACAGACAGACAGACAGACAGACAGACAGACAGACAGACAGACAGACAGACAGACAGACAGACAAACAAATATACAGACAGATAGATAGATAGATAGATATATAGAGAAACTTTAAGATAGATGAAAATGAAAATGAAATAGGTGGTCGCAGTGTTTGTTTTTAGACTAATAAATGAATCATGCATATCAAATCTGTCACCCGAGGATTAATTTACTACTCTCCAAATCGATATTCCAATGCCACGCATGCTATACTCGAGTGTACATTTGTACGATCATTATCAACAACATCTTCTCCAGTCAGTGACAAAGTTTACGTCAGTGTTATCGGTACTAGTTTGAATACATGAATAATCCAGTTCCCTCCACCTTGTATTTACTGAAGACTCCCTTAATTAGTAAATTCATTTCAAAAGTCTGTCTGTCTGTCTGTCTGTCTGTCTGTCTGTCTGTCTGTCTGTCTGTCTGTCTGTCTGTCTGTCCGTCTGTCTGTCTGTCCGTCCGTCCGTCTGTCTGTCTGTCTGTCTGTCTCCCTCTCTGTGTCTCTATGTCTCTCTGTCTGTCTCTGTCTCTCTTATATTAAATACAAAAAAGCATCGAAA